>NC_081406.1:32161860-32461860 GCF_030272615.1 Cryptomeria japonica | reverse complement strand
ATCATACTTCTCAAGATATGGCAGCATCATACTGAATTAGAAAATTAATTTCTTGACATCAATGACAAAATAATAATATCAAGACAGTAAACATCCTTAATCAGTTATATCCATAATCATCAACAACCTTCTCAATATCCTTATGAAATGCCAACAATCTTTGATTGTTTGTTATAATGCTATATTGCCAGCAATCTTCCCCTTTGGCATTGATGACAAAACCAATTGATTTGACCTTAAAAGATTCAGATTGCTGTGATTCTGAAATGCTGAAATGCTCTCCCCCATACATTAGACTTCTCCTGTTTCTTCAGTTTTCTTTCCAATCTTCAGTCTTCTCTCAGTCTTCTCCCCCGATATTAGTCTTCTTCCCCTTCGACAACAATGCCAAAAAGTAAAGAACTAAAACATAATTTCTTCTTGTATGAAGTGATTTCCTGCTATTGTGTATCAATTCAGTCTCGGTCAGAGCATTTTGTCTTCAATTCCTGTTCCCTGTATTGTTTCCTGTAATAATTCCTGTACACCTTTAGAAAACATCCTAAAGTGTATAATGCAGCATCAACTCCTAAAAGATATTCGATAGAGTCATCGGATTGATTCTTTCACTGAACTTAGTTAGTGAGTAGAAGATAGTGGTAGGACCCCTAACTTACTTATGAGATATTCAAAAGTGTCCCTTGGTAGTGGCTTGGTGAAGATATCCGCTATTTGTTCCTTTGTGATAACATACTCCAACACCACTTTCTTCTCTTGAGCTTCTTCTCTAAGATAATGATATTTGATAGAGATGTGCTTTGTCTTAGAGTGCATAACAGGATTCTTTGAAATATTAATGGCACTAGTATTGTCATAGAATATAGTTACTGGCTCAGTAACATTCTCATTTATACCTTCCAACAGTTGTTTGATCCATGCAATGTTCATACAATTCAATGCTACAACAATGTATTCAGCTTCTGCTGTTGACTGTGAAACACATCCTTGTTTCTTGCTAAGCCAACTCACTAGTCTTTCTCCTAAAAAGAAAGCTCCTCCACTTGTGCTTTTTTTGTCATCAATGTTGCCTGCCCAATCAGCATCAGTATAAACTTTTAAATTAAAATCATTTCCTTTATGATATACTAAGCCACAATCCTCAGTGCCTTTCAAGTATCTAAAGATTCTTTTGATTGTTGTCATGTGTGTTTCCTTAGGATTTATAGAGAATCTTGAAACTATACCCACTGCATGTGCTATGTTTGGTCTGCTGTGAACAACATATTGAAGTTTTCCAATCATGGATTGGTAAAGTGTCTCATCAACAGATGCAGATTCATCATTCTTTGATAATTTACAGTTGGTAGTCATAGGAGTACTTACTGGTTTTGAATCCTCCATTCCAAATTTCTTCAAGATTTCCTTTATGTACTTGGATTGAGTAATGAAAATCTCATTTTTCAATTGTAGTATCTGTAAACCTATAAAATACTTTATCTCACCGAATAATGACATCTCAAATTCTTTTCTCATTTCATTTCCAAAGTTCTTGCATAAAGAGTCATTTCCACAAAATATAATATCATCAACAAATATGGCTGAGATCAATATTCCATTTTCATCATTCTTCATGTACATATTGTTGTTCTCACTTGTCCTTATAAAACCAATCTTAATCAAATAAGAGTGCAATCTTTCATACCATGCTCTAGGTGCTTGTTGCAAACCATATAAAGCTTTGTTCAATTTACATACTTGATCTTTATTATTGTCTTCAACAAATCCTTCAGGTTGTTCAATACAAACTTCTTATTCTAATATTCCATTCAGAAATATAGATTTGACATCCATTTGATATACCTTGAATTTTTTGAAAGTAGCATAGGCCAAAAATGTTCTTACTCCAAGTCTAGCAACAAGTGCAAAAGTTTCACCATAATCAATTCCTTCTTCTTGAGCATAACCTTTGCAAACTAGTCTTGCTTTGTTTCGAATGACCTCTCCTTTTTCATTCAGCTTGTTTCTGAAAATCCACTTTGTACCGATTACATTTTTGTCCTTTGGTCTTGGGATTAGTGTCCATGTGTCATTCTTCTTGATTTGATCAATCTCTTCTGTCATAGCATTTATCCAATCTTCACTGTTAAATGCCTCTTTCACTATTCTTGGTTCAAATTCAGATATCAAACACATGTTCTATCTCAGTTTGTTCCTTGTCATCACTGGATCATCCTTATCTCCTATAATCTGACTTGATACATGATGTCTTCTGACATACTTGGCTAATACAGGCTCAATAGGCTCTGTATGATCTTCTTCATCACTCAATAACTGGATATTCTCTTCATTTTCTTCAATAGTCTTCTCGGTAAGACTTCTCGGTTGAACATAGACAAATTCATCATAGTCTTCTGGTTCCTTGGAATTTCCTTCATCATTTCTTTCTGCAAATTCATCAATTTTCACATTTGCACTTTCTACTATTTTGTTAGATGATTTGATCAGACATTTAAATGCTTTGCTTCTAGAAGAATAACCTAGAAATGTTCCTTCTTCATTTTTCTGATCAAACTTGCCATTTCTATCATCTTTGTGAACATAGCATCTACTCCCAAAGATTTTAAAATAACTAACATTAGGTTTCTTATCATACCATATTTCATATGGTGTCTTCAAAGTACCTTTCTTCAATTGTACTTGGTTCAAGGTGTAAACTGTTGTGCTTATTGCTTCTCTCCAAAATGTTTGTGGTACCTTCTTTTCATTCATTAGTGTTCTAGCACAATCCACAATAGATCTATTTCTTCTCTCAGCTATTCCATTCTATTGTGGAGTTCTTGGTGCAGAGACTTGTCTTTTAATACCATGATCATTGTAGAATAAGTTGAATTCATCAAATGTGAACTCTCCTCCTCTATTTGATCTAAGACATTTCAGTTGTCTTCCTATTTCATTTTCAACTCTTTCTTTATACCATTTAAACATTTGAAAAGCTTCTGATTTTTCTTTTAAAAACATTACTGACATCATCCTTGAATAGTCATCCACAAATAATATGAAATATTTATCACCATAATAACTTTGAACTTTCATAGGACCATAAAGATCAGTGTGCACTAGATCTAAAATTCCGTTAGAAGTGTAAGACTTACTTGTAAAGCTTGATCTTGTCATCTTACCCATCTGGCATCCTCGACACATAGCATTCTCAGGTTTTTCAAGACTCGGTAGACCTCTTACTTGGTGCTTCTTTCTTATTTTGCTAAAATTATCAAAATTGACATGACAAAACCTTTTATGCCATAACCAGGTATCATCTATCTTTGCATGCAAACGCTTATTACGAGTTGATTCAAGGTGAAATGTGTTACCTTTTTTTTGTGTCCCGGTAGCAGCTAACTTTCCATTCTTGTCATGAACTTTGACAATTCCTTTCTGAAATTCTATTCGGTAACCTGTGTCGTTTAGCTGTGCTACACTCAACAAATTGTATTTCAAACCTTCAACCCAATAAACATCATTTCATCTTGTATTGTCAAGAAGTGTTATAGATCCTTTACCTTTCACTAGACATGGTGCATCATTACCAAATCTAACATAGCCTCCATCATAATCTTCTAATATAACAAACTTGTGTTTATCTCTTGTCATATGATGTGAGCATCCACTATCTATAATCCAAGAATCATTAGTGTTTATGTGAGATATTATAGCTTTTTCTTCATACCTTTCTTCATCTGATCCATCTTTGATAGCCACATAAACTACTTCCTCTATATCAGTTTCATCTGATTTATCATCATTAGATTCCTCATCAGCTATTAAACATGTCTTTCTATCTCTTCTTCTAAAGTCTCGGTGTCCTTTGTAATGATTGTCTTTTTGTCTATCATCTCGGTAATCTCTCTTTTCAATAAAATCTTTGTCAGGACAGTTAGAAGCCATATGTCCTATCTTATCACAATTGAAACATTTCAAAGGTAGTTTTCCTTTATACTTACCTTTGCCTCTCGAAAACCTTTTGGCTAATAGTGCTTCAAACTCTTCTTGCTTTCTGATTTCCTCATAGAGTTTGTGTGCTTCCTCCATGTTCTTACAAAATCTTTCACTTGCTCCACTATGATCTCCTTCAGAGTACTTATACTTTCTGTCATTGTAATCATTAGATTTATCAAGATGAAAAGAACTAAATGTAGATTCAACTTTATTTACCAAAGATCCACCATTATCAAAGTTACTTAACTCAAATGCATGTAGCTTACCAATAGTAGCATCTAAAGAAACTGGCATATTAGGTACAGGCCTCAATTCATTGATTGTAGAGACTCGGATTGCATAAGTTGGTAGAAGGGTTCTCAACAACTTACTTGTTATATCCTTTTCTTCAATAGTTCCACCTGCTCCTTTGATTTGATTTACAATCTCCTTTAGCCTTGTATTGTACTGAGTTATGTTCTCACCTTCATTCATCCTCATAGATTCAAGTTGTCCTCTTAGACTATCTACTTTTTCTCTTTGAACATGTTCATCTCCTCCATATACTGATATGAGCTTATCCCACATTGCCTTTGCATCATTGCAACCTTCTAGATCATTAAACTCTAAGTCTGTCAATGCAGGTGTTATTTCAATCATTGCTTGAATATGTTCTTGCTTTGCCTTTATCTCTTCCATAGTCAATGGATAGGTGCTCAGTGTAACAAAATCATTTTCTAGATAGTATACAACATATTCTCCAACTCTTGATAGATGTAGCTTCATCCTTTTTTTCCATGTAGAGAAACTTGACTTGTTCAGCTTCAGTGCATCCCTCTTATACATCTTTGGATTTTTAACTCAAGTGCCTTTAAAATTTTCTTTCGGAGTCCAAAGCTTTGATACCAATTGATAGTTCTGATACTTAATGTAAGTACAGATCCAATAGCCAACAAGATGAGAAGGGGGGGGTGAATCATACAAACTTAATCATCCATAAAAACATCAGATTCAACCTCAGTAACATATATTTTAGTAATATAACCAAAACTGTCAAACATGAAAACTCAAAAGCATATAAACATCATAAACCTCACAACACCAGATTTAATGTGGAAACCCAAATAGGGAAAAACCACTATGGGATTTCGGACCCACTAAGAAATATACTCTTCTAGAGTATGTTCGGTTAAAAGCAAATCCTGTTAAAGATTACAAACACATTGCTAGATGTGACCCGATTAAGGGATTTCCCTCAGATCTGTTAGGATCTTCACCTTGTTAGAAGTGACCTTTTTAAAGGATTTCAAACACTCAATCAGAATGTCACCTTGCTAGAGGGTTTTACAAATAAGACTATTAAGTCCACTCAGTTAAGAGATTTTCTGTCACTTTCACAAAATAACAGTAATAAAAATCTATCTGCAACTTCACATCTAAAATGCTAAAGCAGATTCATATTTGTTCAATACAATCTAGACATATAATTAATCTTGTCTATCTGTTGGGCTTCTATACTCTGTTATTCAAACATGTCTTCAAGCTTCTGTGCTCGGTAATCACTATGTAGCATCCATGTGCATACACTTGCCCACATACATTGTTTATCATCAATTTCCTATTTATAAACAATTAGGTAACCGCTTAATCTCCTTGATCACATTGCCCATGACCAATCGTAGCCATCAGATCTTTGATCTTGTCCAGGTTCAATGCATCTTTCGATCTGAAAATATTTTACCACGCCTTGGAGCTTGCATATTAGTCTTGGAACTTGTGCCAGGGTATTGTGGTTTAATCTGCGCTGTAGATCTTCATGCCAACTTTCCATTGCCTTAGATTGTTAACAAACTATATTAATGGCATACCAATCATTCAATCAGTTCTAGCTCGTCAGCTTCCTTCATTAAATAAAAAATGCAAACATTTAATGCATTTTGTTATAGCTCGGTTACAACTTGGTAACAACTCGGTGAATACTAAACTTCACTCAGTAGACATTCGACCTTCATTAATCGATAGTGATAACCTTAGGGTTTACCGACTAGGTTCTTTGCTTGATAACAAAGTATAGTATTAAACTTTACAATTTACAACATATGTATGATATTAAAACAATCTAAAACATCATGATCTCATTATTGTCTGACTCGGTAATCGTTGCCCATTGAATACCTTATTCATCCCCTTATTCATCATATTCTTTCCTGTGTGTTTTACCGACATCTTTATATTCTTCAAATCATACTTCTCAAGATATGACAACATCATACTGAATTAGAAAATCAATTTGTTGACATCAATGACAAAATAATAATATCAAGATAGTAAACATCCTTAATTAGTTATATCCATAATCATCAACAACCTTCTCAATATCCTTATGAAATACCAACAATCTTTAATTGTCTGTTGTAATGTTATATTGCCAACAAATTAGTCAGTAGATAGTTTGTTCAGATTGGTTCAACTGTGGTTATGTTTGTCACCTTTGTGGGCATAAGATTATAGAGTTAGGTGATAAATATGTTAACCAACATCACATAGCACAAAATGTGCTCTTTTGCACTTCTTCATACTTCTTTGCACTTCTCCTCTGCTATTAAAAGATCAAATCAGAGTTCGCACATGCAGATACCTCATAGACATATCTGCAACATGACTATTGCATATATTTATAAAAATTATCAACCTATATTTCAAGGTTGACTCAACACTCATTAAAAAGGAATAACCTCACACACTACACCATATCATGAGGACAAAAAAATGTCAACTAAGACATAGTATGGACCTAAACCAACACCTCAATCATGAAACACCATCAAACATTATGCTTCAAACATCCACAACATGCTACAATCATCCGATCAGCTAAGAACACCGCATAACACAAACATATTGGAGAAATCACCAACAACGCACACAATATCAATGAAGACCATCAACATGGATAAAACATGATCTAGAAACATCCACAAGCATCATGAATTACCATAGCAACAACCGCAACATCACCACTTACTAGAATCTCCATCATCATTATACTGAATCTCAAGAACACACTCAACTGACTGTCAAACTGAAATATTCACTTGTAAACCTCCAAATCATGAACCATCTAAATTGAGGACACATACGAACATCCCAAACACTCTGCTAAATCTGCAAACCAAGATATTGCAATTCCAAAGCAATGCAAAAGAGAATCTAAAACATTGAACAACACTGAACAACTGAAAAACCAACCGCAATATTGAATATCATAACTCAATCAAATCAACATAAAGACCTTTGAAACTTTAGCTGAATCAAATAGAGATACATATCTCAAAACCCATTAAACTACAACAACTGATCTACAACACACTAGTCAAACAAACTCATTTAATTTGACTGCAATACTGGACTATACATTAAAAAACATGTTGACATCAATGACAACGCATCATTCTAGCAAACTTCTCAAAAATATCTAACAAACATACACGCGTCTTGTTGCCATGCCTTCTTTAATAAGTAAGCATCAACTCAGTTAATCTTTATCAAGCAACATCAATGTTGATATCATCCCAGTTGACATCAATGACAAACCAATGCCAACATAAACTTCTCCCCTTATTATTATTTTTATTATTATTAATGTTATTAATATTAAATTGCATGACATAAATTATATATATTATTATTAAACATTTGGTTCATTTTATGATTTATGAGAATTTGGTGGTTATAATTATATTTTGGGTGGAGCAGATTATTGTTTACATTACTTATGATTTCTTTTGGGAGGAATATTATGATTTTTATTTGATTATTTGTTATTGTTGGGAGTTGGTTGCATAGTTGAATTAATGAATTGATTATGTGTTGTTACTATATGGTTTTTTTGAGAGGTGGTTGAGGATTCTCATTGAGGTTTGGGATTGGCATTTAATTAATTGATTATTGTTTCTTGGGAAGGGGGTTGGAATTTTTGAGAGCCTTTTTTTGGAGAGTTTGATTTGGGTGCAATTTTGGGAGAATTTGGAAGGGAATTTTCATTCTTTCTTGAGCAAGTATGAGGGGATATTTTGGAGATTGTTGCATTGTTGGATTTTAAGATTGGCTAAAGGTTTTGTTGTTGCTCTTTGCTTGCTTTCTAGTTGGAGCCTTTTCTTTTCTCGTGGGAGTGGATTTGAGCATTAATCTTTTTTCCATTTTTCCTTTGTCTTTGTAGGACCCAAGGTAGGGCTTACAACCTTTCTTGTATGAACTTGTTTCCTTTCTTTGAAAATAGAAAAAGGAAGTATTTAGTGTTTTTTATTTCTATTTATAAGTGTCTTAAATTCTAGTCATGTACATTCAAACATTGGCATTGAAATGCATTCTTTTTTTATGTTTTCAAAGGGACTATTCTTAGGGTTTATGATTCTCTTTTGAATGAAATGTGATTCTTGGATTTTAAATAGGTGAAAATGGTATATTTAATGACTTCCATTGACATCTTGATGTGTTTTTTAGTTCTTTCTATATGTATATTGTTTTGTGTTAAAATGCCCTCTCTAGATTGAGTTATTAAGGGGTTGTTTTCAAAGTTTTAAGTATTGCTTTCAATTCTCATGTCTTGGAGTCAAATTAAAGAACTTTTTGGAAGGGAAAAAAGAACCCCTCAAATGGGTCAAGTTGCCTAATTTTTCTTTCAAGGCTTGATTGGTGCTCAAATTTGAGCCCCAAGTGACCCTTTCTTAGTTAGAACCTTCAAATGTGCAACAAGAGGCCTCAACTGCACAACAAGAGGCCCCAACTATGTATCTTAAAGTCCCAATTTCACAATTAATAGGAAAGTGTGTAGGAGTTTCTGTTTGGCTTTGTTTGGCCCATTTTTGGCCCGTGGAGTTCTCAGATGAGTTCCGGAGGCTTGGGATGGAATTGTATACTATTGCTTCTATGTTAGGAGGTCTATAAGGCCTTATTTGAGTTTATTCAAGTTTGTAAATGTTTCTCTATGATTTTATGTAAATAAATCCAATGGTTACTACATTTGGATGTGGATTCAATGACGTATCTTGATGGATAAGCTCTCACAGTTACTGCATTTGGAAATGGATTCATTGATATATCTTGATGGATAAGGCCTAGAGAGACCCTATGTATAATTTATGATTCTAGTTCTTGACTATGGATTATTATATGATTCATTTGAGATATCTATGCTATGGATGTTTACCATTCCTTGAAATTGAACAATAGGTTAGAGGTGTCTAGGTGAAAATTAGGGAGAGTGGCTCTCAATAAGGGTTGGGGCCCTAAAGTGGCTCGCAAGGATAACCCATTGTGAGTTTCTTAATCAAATGATGTTGACTTGATGATGATTGTAATGTATTCATCACTTGTTGTCATTGATGAAACACTCTCTCACACACATATGATTGTATTGACTACCAGTGTAACTTCAATTGTCTACACTGTTAACCACTATGTTAGAGGTTTATCTCTAACCGGTACTTTGTGTCAACCAATGTGTGCATAAGAGACAACTTATGGCTATACTAAGTCAGCATCAAAATGAAGATCAAGATGAAGATCAAGTAGAGAATCTAGGACAATGGTTCATATGTTTTATTCAAACCAGTATTGATTGTTCCAACTGGTATTTGTTGATTTTTGTGATGAGTTACCATCACCGACTACTTTGCGGTAATTTTTGTGATGAGTTACCAGCACCGACTACTTGGTCGTAATTTTTGTGATGAGTTATGGTCACTTGTCTAGATGCATTGCACCTAGGAAATTGTGTTATGATTTCCTAAGCCAACATGAAATTAGAATGTCTATATATATCGACATCTCTGTAAAACTTCAACAACTGATGGTATGCATGAAGAGTAAAATATTTTTGAAGAGAAATAAGTGTTAAGATAAAGAGTATGTTGAAAAGAAATGTTGAATGTACTTAGAAGGATCTGATCAAGCAAGTATGGTGCTACTCAAAATAGATCAAATCATTCTTGTTGTTTTCTAACCATCACAACAGAATCAAATCCTTTAACCGGGTAAGCTCTAACAAGCTTCAATGTATAAATCCTCTAACAGGGTGATCCATTAGTTTGGATTCTTGAATCCTCGAGCAAGGTTACTTCTAATAGGGTACTACTCTTAACATGGTATAAGCTTCTAATCAAGCTTTGGGATCTCTAACAAGATTCGCTCCTAGCAAAGCACTTTGTAGACCTTAACCGGTAAGTTATCTATTACTACAGATAGTTAACTTGTGAGTCTCATCTCACTGTGGTTTTTACCTATTTGGGTTTTCCACATATAAACACTTGTGTTATGGTGGATGTTTTACTTTTTGTGGATGCTGCTATATCTTTATGGATTGTATGCATTGTGTTTAAAAGCTTTGTAAGTTCATCTACTGGTTAGTGTTTGATGTAGTATTTTATTTGGTGTCATTGATTCACCCCCCCCCCCTCTCTTAGTGTTTTTCAAGTCCATCAATTGGTATCAAAGCCAAACTTCTTTGAAGCCTAACCGCTTAGAAGGGAGCCTTGAAACCACCATGGGGGATAGGAGCTACTTTGAGATGACTAGAGAGCTAGAAGCTAGCAGAAATAAGCTTGAAAACCTAAGGGTCAAACTGAAAGCTTTTCAAGTCAAAAGGAGAGAGCTATCTAAACAACTATTAGAAATATATGATAATAGTTCTTCAGATGAAGCTAATTATGATTCTTTAGTAGAGGAAGTTGAAAAGTTAATTGGTGAAAAACTAAATTTGAGGAGAGAGCTAGAAGGTCTCACTATCTGCATGAGTCAGGAACTAGAAGACAAAAGAGCTACTGAAGATCTTATCAGGGAAAGAGATCAAGAGATTACAAAGATCAAACGGGAAAAAGACAATATGCATGATAATTTGAATGCTGAAAGAGAAGAAAAGGAGAACCTATAGCTAAATCTTGAGCATGCATCATCTTTGAAAGGGAACTTGTCTAAGCATAATGAAGATCTCATCAGACAGCTTATTGAAGCCAATGAGAAGTTAGAGAAGTTCATCAAAAGTTCTAGCATGTTGGAAGAACAAATTCAATCACAAAGAATGAAGGGTGATATCTCTGGACTTGGTTTTCACACAATTGAGAAAGGTGAATCCTCCAGTACAAAGAGCAACAATCCTAAGAACAAATCTGCTGCTAAGATCAATAAGCCTACCGGTAAGGTCTTTAAACCTGTCTGCTTCATTTTCCATAAACCTGGTCACACTGTAAATGTTTGTAGGGACAAACCTAATAGAAATGCAAACTACAATACTAATACTAGGTATGCATTCAATAAATTTGAAGGTCATTGCTTCACATGTGGAATGTATGGACATAGATCTGTTGAGTGCAAATATGGAGCAAGAAATCTCGTGCCACACATGCATACAAGACCAAATGGTAACTAGATAAAGAACTTTGATAACCGGGTAAACCTGAACTAGCAAAGATCCTACGACAACTAGTTTAGTCCATTCGAGATGGAAAAGGTAACAAATGTTATTTGCACCTTCTGTAATAACTTTGGTCATGTGGCTATGAACTGTAGAAGAATAACATGAAGAGGAAATGCATGACCTTGGAGATCATCTGGTATGCCTGTTATCATTGTAATAAACTGGGGCACTTAGGAAAATTCTGTAGATCCAGAAACAGAAAACCGATCAACTCTTCTATGGATCAGAAAGGAAAGAAGAAAGTTAATGTTGAAGAAACCAAAGAGGAAATGAATCAAACTTGGAAGAAGAAAAGTAATGAGTCACTTGAAGAAGAAATTGTTCCTTTACCTAGTGAAGAGAACCATGCACCGGTGACTTAATCCTTTATAATATGGGTAAGGGGATCTTAATGGTAAAACATCTCTGAACCCCTTGTGAGAAATTAGCGGGAAAGAATTTTGATTCATGAAATTTTGGTAACTTTTTGTCAGACTGTTACCAACTGGTTTTCCACTTAAGCAGTGAAATTAGGGTTTGTAACCCTAATGGATGAGCATTTATTGCAGTAGGTAAAAAGGATAAAAGCAAGTTTTACTTTGTTTTTTTAACCCTAACTCATTCAAGAAAGAAATTTGAAGCGATTGCAAAGCTAAGTAAGATTGTCTTGTTGTTAATTGCTGAATTGTTTCATGATTTGAGAAATTGAGCTGAATCGAAGGTTACAAAAAGTTGATCTAGTGTACACTTGGGCATTTCAACCAGTAAACGGGGCAATGTGCGTGAAACAAGGTATTTCTTTCAACATACTACCTTGAATCTTGTTTATCTACAATGACATCTACTTCAAAGTCTGTAGAGAGGTTGATGATCACTTCTAAGCCTATGGAAGCTGCAAAGGCAGAACAAATTATGTAATATAATGCATTATCTCAAGTTCCAAGAAGAGTTTTGGTCAAAGGTGATTTGTCCGGTTATATAGACTGCAAGTTAGAAGACTTAGGGTCTCTATACATCTACACATAGTTGAAATCACTTTGTGATGAGGATGGTAAAATTAAGACACAATATGCTAGGGTTTTCATAATGCCTCTTATTTTCTTGAATATTTCAAAGAAGCACATATTAGAATAATTGTGAGTAGAGTTCATGGAGAAAACATGTACTTAGAAAGGACCCACACAATTACAAAGGAAGCCATTCAGGCTGTGACTAGCTATTTCTCAACCGGTGAAGTACCTGAGCTACGGAAAATTCTAAAGGATACTATCTTCAAATTAACTGGTTCTACATCTAATGGGCGTGCCTTTTCTGTCAACAATATTAAGGACCCTGCAGTAAAACTAGTAGCAATGGTGATAGGCTACTGAGTATTTTACTCCAGTAGACTTAATAATATTCCATCTGCAGCAGCTCACACAGCCCATAGAATGATTGTTGATAATGCAGACTATGATCTATGTGAAGCTATGAGAAGACAATTATTTTTGAATTTGCAATCTATCAGGAAGGATAGCAGTCTAAAATTCAAGTATGGTCAACTATTAGTCGGTCTATTCTTTTACTTTCAGAACTTTCTACCAGGAATTGGAGACATTGAGTGGTCAAAGGACTCATGGGTCTCTGCACAAATTAAGAACAACATCAAGGCTATAAAGAATACTTTCCATGCTACTCAGAACAGGTATTTCAATGAGTTCCAAAAGAAGATGAATATAAGAATGAGGCTACTGGAAGATGTGGTAAAACACTTTAAGAAGGACATAATCTTCACCATTACCACTAACTTTTTCTTAATGCAAGAAATTGAGCCAAGAGAAGAAGAAATGGAATACATGAGTTATCAGGTTAACCATGACTTACTTGTTGGTTATGCTAATACCCTATTAGCATCACCTATAGACAAGAAGCGGGAAAAATTGGACATTGTGGCAGTCCAACAGGCACCTGAACAAACCAGAACTGCACCTGCTAAAAGTACAAAAGGAAAGAATAAAAAGTCTCATGAAGCATCTCTAGCAACAAAGAGTACTAGGGTTACCAGGAGTGTCCTAACCAAAAAGTAACCGGAACCCAAAGTATATCTTAAGAAAGAGACAAAGAAGAGAGGAAGGAAATTGATTTTGCAACCAGAGTCTAAGGGATCGGATTCTGATGAAGAACCAAAGAAGGTAAAAGCAACTGGCAAAACATCCAAGAAGGTAAAGGTAGTGCCAAAGGCAACTACACCTATTGATATATCTACTTATAAAACTGACACTATTTTTGAGAGAACATTGAATACACTAGGGAGGAATAGGTTTGACAATGTCAAAGAATATTTCGATTCTTTCACTGAAGATGAGTAGAAGCAAGTTATCCAAAAGGTAATCACTTATTTGGGCTATTACAATAGATTTCTGCATGACTTGGAAAAGGATATTTCAATCTCGTTGTATAATATTCTTTTAGTCAAATGGGATGAAGTTGTTCAATTGGAAAAAGAAATTATTGATCAAATATTTTTACAATATTTTCCTAACCTATCTACTGATGAAATTAATACCTTAGTTGATCAATACAAAGTACATTTTTCTTTTAAAACAAGAAGATTGAGAAGATTGAAACTTCTTAATGGAAAAAGGGAATGTATTGAATCCGAGACACATTAGATAGCCTGTGCAATCAAAAAGAGGGAAGAACTCATCCATTCTAAAAATGAGGCTAATGCTATTGATAATGTTACTCTACCGGAAATGGATGAAGAGGAAATTATTCAACCTGATGAGGTCTATCCAATCAAGAACAAGGATGATTCCATTATTCTTGTTGATGATAATGTTCGGAACATAGTGGACTTATCTAGAGACAACACTGCACCAGATATGGAGCCCCCGGCTATCACAAATGTATAGGTTATACTAGTTGAGCAACCAGCTACTCGACTAAAAGTGGTCAATCCACCGACAACAGATAAAATGGAGAAAACCCAATCTCCACCGGTCATTCAAGAAATTCAGAAGGAGACTACTAAAAGTGCTACCACTCAGTCACTTGAAATAACAACAGAGTAGAATACAAAGAAAGCTATCATTAAGGTTGTACCCCCTAAACTGGCAAAGCAAAAACAACTTGAAGATGATGATGATGATTCTTTAAGTATTTTAGGACCTATTGATATGAACACTTTGAGCGCATTAGAAATGATGAAGATTGCTAATGTTATGCAATCTAGAGTGCATAAGAAGAGACTGAAAGAGCAAAGGGTTGAGGCAGAAACAATTCAAACTGCAGTAGAAATTTTGTCTAGTTTACTACTGGAAACAACTATAGCGCATATTTCTACACCCATTAGCAAACTTGGTCAGTTAGTTGTAGATGCATTTGATTACATTAAGTCACTAGAAGATGTTGCTCAACTATATGTTGAAAAGAATCACAAGAAGAAGTATGGAGACAAATTGGAAAAGGATATTGATAGTGGGAAAATGGCTTTACCACATAGTAAGGATCTATTGAGAAATTCTATTGAAACAGGAGGAAAGTATCTTTCTTCCACCTCTAATGTTTCTTTCTTTTACTTTGACATTTTGAAAAGACAAACAGAAACATAGCAAGAGCTAGAAAGGATATGCAAGGCATATGTCCCACTCTAGGACTCTATAATTGCATTTAACAAATCTGTAGATGATTTGCATAACAAATTGCATATATATGATAATGAGAAGGCTAAGAGACTCGGGTCTCTAAAGGAACTCAAGAGTTTGCTGACATCACAAGTAGACATATTACAGAGAGCCTACTCCAATGTAGAAGCTATTGTAGCAATGCCTGAAACCTGCACCCTGGACTCAATGGAAGAATTCCATTCACAACTGTTGTCTACATTCAAGTATATTGAGAACATGTTGGAGTCATGGAAAAACACTTTGTCACAATTGAAGACAAGCTACAATATTATTTTCATGAGAATTGCTTATGCTTGAACTTTGATACTATTTTTTTTGTTATTATTGTATATGCTAAACACTGTGTTCCAAATTTTCTATACATATATATGTATTTTGCTTTTTCAATTTGGCATTTTTGTCAAAGGGGGAGTAGAAATATGTATGTGTGTTTTGAAAATTTTGTATTTATGCATACATTAAGGGGGAGTATGAGTATATGTGTAAATTTGTTGTGTATGCACACTTAGCGGTATTACTGTAAATTTTTTCTAAGTGTTGCCATCAATGCCAAAGGGGGAGATTGTTGGCTTGATGATGATTGTAATGTATTCATCACGTGTTGTCATTGATGAAACACTCACACACACACACATATGATTGTATTGACTACCGGTGTAACTTCAATTGTTTACACTGTTAACGGGTATGTTAGAGGTTTATCTCTAACCGATACTTTGTGTCAACTGATATGTGCATAAGAGACAACTTATGGTTATACTAAGTCGACATCAAAATGAAGATCAAGATGGAGATCAAGCAGAGACTCTAGGACAACGGTTCATATATTTTATTCAAATCGGTATTGATTGTTCCAACCGATATTTGTTGATTTTTGTGATGAGTTACCAGCACCAACTACTTGGTGGTAATTTTTGTGATGAGTTACCAACACTGACTACTTGGCGGTAATTTTTGTGATGAGTTATGGTCACTTGTCCAGATACATTGCACCTAGGAAATTGTGTTATGATTTCCTAAGCCGACATGAAATCTGAATATCTATATATATTGACATCTCTGTAAAACTTCAACAACTGATGGTATGTGTGAGGATTAAAATCTTTTTGAAGAGAAATAGGTGTTAAGATAAAGAGTATGTTGAAGAGAAATGTTGAATGTACTTAGAAGGATATGATCAAGCAAGTATTGTGCTACTCAGAATAGATCAAATCATTCTTGTTGTTTTCTAACCATCACAACAGAATCAAATCCCTTAACCGGGTAAGCTCTAACAAGCTTCAATGTATAAATCCTCTAAAAGGGTGATCCATTAGTTTGGATTCTTAAATCCTTCAGCAAGGTTACTCCTAACAGGGTACTACTCTTAACAAGGTATAAGCTTCTAATCAAGCTTTGGGATCTCTAACAAGATTCGCTCCTAGCAGAGCACTTTGTAGACCTTAACCAGTGAGTTATCTATTACTGCAGATAGTTAACTTGTGAGTCTCATCTCACTGTGGTTTTTACCTATTTGGATTTTCCATGTATAAAAACTTGTGTTATGGTGGATGTTTTACTGTTTGTGGATTCTGTTATATCTTTATGGATTGCATGCATTGTGTTTAAAAGCTTTGTTAAGTTCATCCACCGGTTAGTGTTTCATCTAGTATTTTATTTGTTGTCACTGATTCACCCCCCCCTCTTAGTGCTTTTCAAGTCCATCAAATGATAGCTAAATAAATGAACTAGGGGGAAACACATAGTAGGAAGTATTATTATGAGGATCCAGTTACTACTGAGAGGGGGGGGGGGTGAATCAATAGTTAAACAATTCTACAATACTTCAAAAACCTTTACCGGTAACTATAGACACCTAAAAATGTCTCATTGATCATGTACTAATTATTCTTCTAATTGATTAAAAAATTCTTTAATTCTTTAATTAAGTTAATTAATCATATTCTTCTAATTTCATACTTCCTCATCATCTTACTAATTATTTGAATTTTAATTCTTTCATCATTTAATCATTTAACCATGTTCTAATATTAATTAAATATTTATTATTTAATTAATTCTTATTAATTCCCCAATTTAAATAATCTTTATTATTTAAATAAATTCAATTTCAATTTCTATCTCTAATCATCATTCAACTATTTCCTAAATATTAATTAAATTTTTATTATTTTATTAATTATGATTTAATCCTTTAATTTAAATAATTTTTATTATTTTATTAAATTCCATTTCTAAAATAATTAAATAGTTTCTTTAAATTATTTAATTAACTAATTTATTCTTCTAAATCTCTAATTTCATTTAATTTCATATTTCTTCTAATTTCATTTAATTTCATATTTCTTCTAATTTCATAATTCTTCTAATTTCAAATACATGTGCATGATTTCAAAAATCAAATTGAAAATCAAAGTCAAGTTCTAAATATATTCAAATACTAAATTGAATTTAAAATAAATTCAATTATTTGAATTAAATCTCATTTAAAGATTAAATTGAAAATCTGAGTTAAAGTGCAAGCACATGCTAAATTAATTAATTCAATCAATCAATTAATTAAATCATTATCTCTCCAATCTCTATTTCTATCTTTTAGTTAGCTTTTTCTAAATAAAGCTTTCTTTGTCATCAATTAATTTTCCTCCAATCACCCTTTTTTCTTCCTTCAGTTAGCTTTTTCTCAATCAGTTAACTCATTTAATTTATTCAATCTATTAAGTTTCACCTCTGAATCAGCAGTTCAACTATCAATTTTTGTGTGAGCTCACGTGAGTTCCACCTCTTGATCAATCTTCTCCAATAATCTATAAATTGAGCATTCAATCCTCACAATTCCTTTGAATCATGAACTTTGAATCTTTATATCATTTGCAGGTTGCCAGCGCAATATCTGAGAGCCATCATACCATAGAGAAGAGAAGAACAATGGAAGCTATATGCGATCATGGAATAGGGAGTTTTGATTAATATATTTTATATTCCTATTACTTATTTGCATTATTTCATTGTCTATTTGTTGAATTCTTTGATTACATAAGGATTCATGATTTCCCTTTGAATTCTAACTGATATACTTTGGATAAAGATGAATTTTACATGTGACATTTTGGTGAACCCAACGTGAACAACAACTAATTAACCTTCTCTATTTTCTGTGTTATTTTTGCAAATCATATGAATTTATTCCTTGTAGGTTTTGCTCAGATTTCAAGATAGATCTCTTTGTCAAGCATTCATGTTTACATCATTATGCAATTGACCTTTCGAGGTCACACAATCGACCTTTCGGGGCCACGCAATCGCCCTATCAGTATCACGCAATCGACCTTTCAGGATCACACATTTGCTCTGATATCATTACGCATTCGCTGGGAAAATGACTATTCTATTATTTTTATTCTTGTTTCCTTGTTGTTCTCTGATCTGTGTAATTCTACAGGAAATTCAGTAAATCTGGAGATAAATTATTTTTATTACATATTTTTGTTATAACAGTTTATGACACGTAAGGTACAATTTAGGATTTTAGGTGCTAGAAGGACAAAGGAACAACGAAGGCAGGCCAAAAGCTATCAGAGAATTCTCAAAGGAAAAAAGAAGATAAAAGATTGGGAAGACCAACCAGCCATCGACAGATACAACATATTAGTTCTCTCATATCAGGTGAAATATGATTTGATTAACATTGAATGGATGATGAGAGATCTAGCTAGGGCCTCACAATCTTTTTTGTAGGTTTCTGATTAAATTTAGTTTCAATTTTTATTTTTTTGTGTTATCTTCCTATGTGTCACACAATCGCCTTGTTAGTATCATGCAATCGACTTGTTAGGATCACGCATTCACCCTATCAGGATCATGCAATCGATCTGACATTATTACAGAATCGTATATTTAGGGTCACACAATCGAGCAGGCATCATCACACATTCGTTTCCGTTAATTTTGAGTTCTCTGTTTTCTGTTGATTTGATTTTACTGCTAATCATCTGTTTGCAGCCTATGGAGAATTTACAGAAAGGTTCGGATTAGTATTAGATCAATTGCACTCATGCTCTCACATTTCATCTTTTGGTGCTTAAAATCAACATTGGTTAAAATTGACATGCATGCATAAATACTTCAGTTTGGGCTTAAAATTAACATTGGTTAAAATTGACATGCATGTATAACACTTCAATTTGGGCTTAAAATTAACATTGGTTAAAATTGACATGCATGTATAAACACTTCAGTTTGGGGCTTAAAATTAACACTAGTTAAAATTCACATGCATGCCTTCACATTTTAGTTTGGTGTTTAAAATTGATATGCACATCTGTATTCAACACCTCAATTTGGGCTTTAAAATGAACGTAAATCAGGCTGCATATTGATTAAATCACATTTGATTTTCTTAAGAGAAAGAACTTTTATCGTGTTTGGGGTGGACCTACTATTGCATTAACTAACTTTCCACCCGCTTTCAGGGTCTTGGGAGAAAGGAAGGAGGTGACAACAACACTCAATTTTATTTTATTCTATGTCGAGAAGGGTATCTTTGACTGGGGATTTCATCATCCCACAGAGGTACTTCAAATTGGGATGCATTGGGGATATCATCTCTCCTAGCATACTCTCGAGCGGGTTTTTCGAGCCGCTATATAAACATACTGGTCAGGCGGTTAGAGTGTTGAGTGAATTCGATGTATGTGGAGGCCTTCCCTGCATTGATAAGCTCAACTAAAGTCTTAAGTGGCTTGCTCTAAGAATTCATCGTTGGATCGGGATCCCTCAAAATTTAACAATAAGAACCAACTTAGTAGCCCAAAATCTTACATTCAGTGATTCCAGGAGTGTGGATCGTACCCCATAGATATCCCTCATGTACCTTGCATTATGAGACAAAAATCCCTTGGTGATAAGATCTTTGGATCTTCGGGGTAAGAGAGACTAGCATGCCCGAGAAGTGTGTACCATGGAGTGGAGCCAGTGTTGCTAGACTCTCTATCTGTCTATCTTGTTTTGATATTTTGTTGTGGGGGCCTCATTGAATGGTGCCCACTTTCTAGCCTAAGATTGTCTTTTGTGTCTTTTTATTTATCATTGTATCAGACCAATATTGAGTCAGTTATTTGGGCTATTTTAGGCCCTATCCCGCATATCTCTGAATTCTCAGAGATTGTTTGAAAACCAGTTCAATTAGCTATATCTACCTCCAAACAATTATTCTCAGACTTTAAAAAACACAACACTTGTCCTACATACAAAATTACTAGAAACAAAGTCCATCTCAAAACATCAAACAATCATACAAACTCAAAATTTCACATACTTGTGACCATAGGCAGTCCTTGCTTAGTCCTTGCATAGTCCTCATTTACGTCCTTATTATTATCCTTAGTCCTTATTTACATCCTTATTATTGTCTTTAGTCCTTGCATAGTCCTCATTTACATCCTTATTATCATCCTTAGAAGTTGCATAATCTCTATTTACATCCTCATAATCATCCTCATATACGTCCTCATCTAGACCTCATATACGTTTGTCTTAGTTCATCATCAGTTGCATAATCATCCTAGAAAGTCATACCCCAAACATCCAAAACACAATCAGAGGATCAATTAAACCCAACCTCAACTCAAACAAGTTTGTCAAGTTCAACAAATCAAACATTGTCACATTAAGAGAAATGTAGAAAACATCTTACATGTTGTGATCCTAGGTCCAAACCAAACAAGCAAACATCATGGATTGGCATTATACATTTCATAGAGAAGGTGGAAGATTCATCCTTTCCATTCCTATTCCATCACCATCCATAGAAACCTTAGCTCAACAGATCAAGACTTTGCAACAACAAGTGATAAACATTGTTACTACTTATCAAATTGCCATTAGTTTTATATACAAAGTCATTCTATATACTCTAGTCGGTTACCACTACTGAAATATTTAGTCGGTATGAACAACCTAGTCAGTTACAGAAGGAAAACAGTCACAAAGCCTAGTATACACCGAGCTGTCTACCGAGTGTTATTTCATGACTACGGAGCAGTAAAAATAATACACCGAGTGAAACATGTTACCAGATTCATTGAACCTAGACACACATATGAAAACATGTTACAAGATCGAGGCACACAGAATCGTTATCACATTGGAAATTGCACATACAGATTTTGTATAATTTTGAGGTCATCTAACCAATGAAATATTTTGCATGGTTATTTATTCTAGAAATCATGTTTGTAAGATCGAAGCAATGAATTAGATCACCGACATAAGAAGTCTATTTATACAGTATGAATTTAGGGTTAGAAAAGGTGTGAATGTGAGAAATGTGTGTTCATATGTGTATGAAGCAAGACTTATGTGATACATGAGAAATCACAGAGTATTATGACTGTTACAGAGACACAAAGGTCACTGAGAAGGTTATCAGAGAACAATCAAGGAACAGAGTAAACAGAAGGGTTTACCGAGTTACTTTATGAGTTACCGAGGTATGCTATAGGTAAGGTAATCTTATTTTGAGCACATAGAATCTACTACAACATTTCAGATGTAAAGTTGCAGATATTTGTAATGATTATATTGTAACATTTTGAAGTTGTAAGAGAAACCTTTAATAGGGTAAAAGACTCTAACCAAGTCTATAAATTGTAAATCCTTTAACCAGGTGCTACACTTATATAGTGTTGTATAAATCCTTTAGCAAGGTAGATCTAGCTGATCTTAATACTCCTAACAGGGTAAGCTATCAGAAATAGCTAAATGTAGCTCTAATCGAGCACTCTTTATTATTGCAGTAGTGAAGTTGTGGGTGCCATCCCCACCATAGTTTTTCTCTCTAACCAAGAGTTTCTGCATGACCAAAATATATATGTTATGGAGTGAATCATGTATGAATGTTATCTGTTGATTATAGTTTTGTTTTATGTTACTGCACTATTCTGTTTATGCATAACAGTAAAGATATTGTTGAGAAAAGGATTTGAAGTATTGATTCACCCCTCCCCTCTCAGTACATTAGCTTTCCATACTAGGCCTAACAATTGGTATCAGAGCTTGAATCTTGGAAAAGGGTTTAACTACCTAAAGAGAAAGATCTTATCAATGGAAGGCTATAAACAATCTCAGAAGATTGTGTATCTACAAGAAGAGTCGGATAATGTAAATCAAGTGATTGCAGACATGCAAAGGCAAATGCAAAATCTCTGAAAGTAAGGAGAAGATTATCTGATGACTTGCAGGATTCTCAAGAGTTAGTGGAACAAATCGAGACATCATCTGAGAACAATATATCTGAAGAAACTGAAGAAATGATTGGAATGTTGAAAGAAAAGAACAAAGCATTGGCTGATCAACTAAAAACAATGAAAAGAGAACATGAACATTTCAGTACATAGATGGCTGAAAATATAGATGCATTAAGGATAGCCGAGGATAAAGAAAGAGATCTACAAAGAGAGAAACAACAACTTGAAGTCTTAGTATCTGATAAGAATGATGAAATCATAAGGCTAACTGGTATTCAACAAAATCTGATAGATCAACTAGGTTATACACATCATGAAGAAAATATGAAAGATGATGAGAATCAAGAATTGAAACTCGAAGTATCAAGGTTGAGAAATGAACTTGAAACAGAGAAGAAATCCAAGGAAACACTAAAGAAGAGTTATGAAGAATCAAAGATGTTGGATGAGCAACTGAACACAAGATGACCCTACAAAGAAGGAGGACTCGGTTACAAAGGAAAAGACTCTACTGAGAAGGGAATCTGCACTACCGAGAGAGGAGAATCATTAAAACAAGTTGGAAGAAGGAATAACATAAAAAGGAAGAAGCCTATTTGCTACTACTGTGGAAATCAAGGTCATACTGCCAACATGTGTCAAATCAGAAAAGGTAAGCAACCGAATACTACTAAGACCAATGGTTATTGTTACAATTGCAATAAATATGGTCACACATCTAATCAATGTAGGACAAAGTCTATTAACAATTATCAGAAGGCAAAATTCAAAGGGTTTTGTAAAAACTGCAATAGATATGGACATAGTACCGAGAAGTGTTGGTTTAAGAAAAAGAACCACATGTGGTCTGCACACCAAGCAAATACTAGAGGTTACTGAACTCACATGGATCCTTACCAACAATATTCTATAGTACCATGGGATTACAATACAAGGATATGGTGTGAATGTTGTGGAAGATATGGACATATAAGTGCCAACTGCTTTATAAGGTTTGGAATGAATAACTGAAGATCATGGAGAAATCCTGGTATGGCATGTTTTCATTGTCACAAAGTTGGACACTTGGCTGGAGATTGCAGAGATCAACCTAGAGAAGACACTAAGGAAATAAAAGAGAAATTAAAGATGATTTGGAGAAAGAAGGAAATTGTGTCAAATAAAGAAAGCACCTTACCTACCGAGTTAGGTGCTCCCACTCCAAATTAATTGGTAAAGGTATGAAGGGACTGCATTCTCACAAGGTTAAATCTTAAACAGTTCCTATTTTAGTATGTACTGAATTCAAAATCTGCATAGTAAGATGTAGTAGTAAGTTTGAAATTCTATCAAAGCCTTTTGGAGCACTTTACAGGAAAACTGTTAAGTTGGTGAATTCAGGAAGCCTGTCAAGTTGGTATATGAAGGAAATCTGGTTACTCGGTTAAAGAGCAAAATAAAGGGAAAGAAAGTTAAGTGAACTGAGTACATTTAATGTCTTTAACCTAACTTGCACGGAGCCTGACAAGGTATTTTTGAGTACTTAAAAGGTTTTTCACGGTCATTTTCATTCACTAAGTTTTTGAGAAGCAGAGCAGAGCGAATCAAGGTGATCAAACCATCTTCAAATTAAAATCTAAGGTATTTACATCGAATCTCATTGCATTGCTAAGCTGGTTTACTGAACTCATTAAGTTGTTATTATCTACTAAGTGTGAAGCGTCTGCCATTTGTTAAGTTCTCAAACCCCAAGGTTCCTGTGTCAATTTTTATCTGAAATCAAAATGGCATCTAAGATCCAAGACCCCATTGTTGTCACAAATGTAGAAAAGCCCTCACTAAAATACTCTTTGACTCCCAAAATTGCATCTAAACCGAATGACAAAACTGCTTTTTCACTCATCCCAGATCGAGTCTTGTTAGTCGAGGATGTGAGATTCTTCACAAAATGTCATGTTGAAGAACTTGGTCATGTTGAGATCAAAGATGCATATGATGAATTGTGCACATATGGTAAAATGGATAGCAAGTATGAGCATATCAAAATCAAGGGATTGATTGAAGCCCTAACCTATCCCCGTGTGTTCAAACCCCAGTGGGTCAAGTTTGTACTAAGCTGAGTGCATGATGATTTCATGTGGCTACAAGAGCAACCATTTAAGATTAATAAAGAAATCATTCATTTGATCATCAGTTACCCTATCTATGATCATGCCCGAGCACAAAAAATGATATCACAAAAGGAATTGATCAGTTTAACTGGAGTTGAATCGGATTACAGAGGTCTGAAGTTGAACAATGTCACTGATCCTGAACTCAAATTTTCCATTAGAGTAATTGGTTACTATTTCTTCCAATCGGCAAGGGAAAATAATGTACCCTGTGCAGCAATGGACTTAGCATACAAAATTGTTAAGAAAGGCATGAAAATTGACTTGTGTGAAGTATTGCTGAAGAACTTGTTTGAAAATCTGAACACAATCAAGAAGCCAAAGAAGAACAACTTGGCAAATACTCTAAAATTTGGATCACTACTTGTATGTATGTTTTTCTACTTTGAAAAGTTTTTTCCAACAGTCGGTAAAGTTGTTTGGGAACTACACCGACCAATCACCCATCAGATCAATGACTTCATCAAGAAGTTAGGTGATAACTTTAATGATATAATGGATGATTACTTCAGTAAGTTCCAAGAGAAAATGCATATAGGTACTAGATTCCACCACAGCTGGTAGAAAAATACAAAGATGAAATATGTTTTGAGGTCAACACCGATTACTGTTATATGAATGCTATGGAACCAAGGACTCAATCTTTGTCACCTATGGGTTATGAGATTGATTTTGATATCACACAACAACAAATTGATGCCTATCTATCATTGCCAAGGCATACTACCGAGCTGAGGTATGGAACCTATGAAGAGGTGAAGAAAAAAGTAAAAATGAGCATTGTAGTACCTAAGGCTACAAGAAAAGCTACAAAGATGATTAAGGCATTAACTGAGAAATTTGGAGAAGAGTCTTCCTCCACACCTGTCAAAGGAGTTCTAGCCACCACTGAAGAGGAGACAGAAGCCCAAGAAGCAGCCATAACACTTAGCACCAAATTGCCTAAGGGAAAAGTGTTGAAGAGATAGAAACAGGACACTTCAATGGCCCTACTGACCCCTCCAACAAAGAGACCTAACACAAGGGCATCTGCTACATCACCGAGTAAGAAACAAAAGACTGTTGTCATTCCTAAGGTAACTAGAACTTACAAGAAATCTACTCGGAGACTCATTTTGCCAAAAGAGTCGAGTGATACCGAATCTGAAGATGCAAATAAATTTCAGATTGTGAAAAGCAAGAAGGTAGATGTACATAGTGTATAAATTTTTTGTAATAATCTAAAGGAATATGGTGGATTTGGTGGATTCAGATTTGTCAAATATGAATCCAGATCTGTTGATGAAAAGAGGCAAATTAAAGAAGCTGTCATTTGCACACTTCTCAAATTCTGAGTGGTCCCATTAGAAATGTGTAATTCTATTCCTGTGGAATTATATGCACATATTGAAACTAGATGGCAATATGCCCTAGAGTCGGAGAAACAAATCAGAGAAAGAAGTTTGGTGAATCTCTTTCCTAATATGTCGGTTGATGAAATAAAAGAACATCTGACAAACAGCCAAACTCAATTTACAGTAAAACAAAAGGCCTTGAAATTGATGAATGGCCTATATATAGAAGTGGAGAAGGAAACAAAAGAGCAATGGAAGACCATCTTTCTAAGAAAGAATGCTGGTGAACAATCTACAGTGGAAATAGTCGATGTCACCGACCAAGAGCCTGATGTCACCGAGCAAGACCCTACTATCACCATTCAAATAGATGAAGATATCATGGATGTAGAAGCACCTGAACAAGAAATGATAGAAGGCAATGCTTATGCAAAACTTGTCTCCAGTGAATCTATTTTGGAACAAGTTCAGCCTTACCCACCGATCAATCAACCTGCTACAATCGAAGCTCCTCAGGCTATAGGTGAAGGCACCAAAGGTCAAAAGTCTACAACAGAAGGTACTTCACAAGAACAAACCTCTCAAGCACCTTCTAGCATAGAAAATGTTACAGCTGAGACACCAAGCACTGAGACATTGCAGGACACTACCAAGGCTAAAGAAACTGACAAAAGTGTTGTCTCTACCTAGCAACCTACCGAGGGTTCTCAAGCCTCTCAAGCTATTGTAGTGGTTCACCCGGTGAAAGGTAAAGAAAAGAAGTTGAAAAAGCATAGTTTCAAAATTGATTTATCAAAACCGATAGTGTTGCCCAATGTAGACATCTCCAAATTGAAAGGGCAAGCACTCAATGAATTCGGTGAACTGTGCAAAGCAAAGGGCAAATAGGAGAAGCAATTGGCCATACAAAAGAAGAATAAAGTACTTCAGAAGGTAAAGACCTTACTAACAAATATGCTACCTTTAGCTATAGTATCAACTGATGCCGCCATCCATATTCAATTGGATGAACTCCTAAATCAGATTGAGACATCTGGAGTAGATGCATCTGAATACTTGAGCAAACTAAAAGACAAGGAGCTAACTGCTAAAATGATAGAGGAAGTACAAAAATCCATTGCTATTGGCAAGGTAAAACTTGTCAAATTTATTGCTAAGTTGTCCCCTCAACTCAAGCACATTCTTTCATTATTTCAGAAACTCTGCACGTTTTCTTTATTTCTTAAAGACATTAAGAATAAAATAGAAGCAATTGAGAAAGAGATCACCGATCTCTCAAATAAGTTGACCCTCAAGCCCAATTCAGTTTAGAATTTTTATACTAAGCTACAACAACTCATGGCTCAACAATTGGAACTGAGGAATGAAGAAAACCAGATCAGGATGGACATAATGACACTTCAAACATTATTCCTTCCTCATCTTTCATCCGTTCAATAACAACTAAACCGAGCCACTCATCTCTCTACTACACAAGAGGGAAGAACTTTAGATGGCTTAATTTCATTATTGGCTGATATTAATGCACATAATTCTTTAATGGACAGTGTAAAGGATGCACTCTCTGTCGCTCTCACCAAAGTCAAGAAAAAGTACATATCCATTTTTGATTAGTTACCACCTCCCAATGGTAACTAAATTTTTTATGTTTGTCAAAAAGGGGGAGTATATCAGAGTATATCAAAGTATATCATCAAGAGTGTATAGTATTCAAAGTATCAAACAACCGGAGTGTAGTATATAGGGGGAGTATACCGAGTAGAGAATGAGTGAACTGAGCAATGAACATAGGAAAGAACAGTGATTATAGAGTTTTGTACAACATATTGATAAGGGGAGTATATTTGATTATACTATTTCAATGACTAATGTATATACTGCATGTTTAGTCAAATTTTGTAAAGTATACAGATTTTTGAGTAATGACTTTGAAAGTAGTTTTGTCAAACATCTCAACTAATGTCAAAAGGGGAGATTGTTACTACTTATCAAATTATCATTGGTTTTATGTACAAATTCATTCTATATACTCTAGTCGGTTACCACTACCGAAATATTTAGTCGGTATGAACAACCTAGTCGGTTACAGAAGGAAAACAGTCACAAAGCCCAGTATACACCGAGCTGTCTACTGAGTGTTATTTCATGACTACTGAGTAGTAAAGATAATACACTGAGTGAAACGTGTTACTAGATTCATTGAACCTGGACACACATATGAAAATGTGTTACAAGATCGAGGCACACAAAATCGTTATCACATTGGAAATTGCACATACAAATTTTGTATAATTTTGAGGTCATCTAACCAATGAAATATTTTGGATGGTTATTTATTTGAGAAATCATGTTTGTAAGATTGAAGCAATGAATCAGATCACTGACATAAGAAGTCTATTCATACAACATGAATTTAGGGTTAGAAAAGGTGTGAATGTGAGAAATGTGTGTGCATATGTGTATGAAGCAAGACTTATGTGATACATGAGAAATCATAGAGTATTATGACTGTTACAGAGACACAGAGGTCACTGAGAAGGTTATCAGAGAACAATCGAGGAATAGAGTAAACAGAAGGGTTTACCAAGTTACTTTATGAGTTACCGAGGTATGCTATAGACAAGGTAATCTTATTTTGAGCACATAGAATCTACTACAACATTTCAGATGTAAAGTTGCAGATATTTGTAATGATTATATTGTAACATTTTGAAGTTGTAAGAGAAACCTTTAACAGGGTAAAAGACTCTAACCAAGTCTATAAATTGTAAATCCTTTAACCAGGTGCTACACTTATATAGTGTTGTATAAATCCTTTAGCAAGGTAGATCTAATTGATCTTAATACTCCTAACAGCGTAAGCTATCAGAAATAGCTAAATGTAGCTCTAACCGAGCACTCTTTATTATTGCAGTAGTGAAGTTGTGGGTGCCATCCCCACTGCATTTTTTCTCTCTAACCAAGAGTTTCTGTGTGACCAAAATATATGTGTTATGGAGTGAATCATGTATGAATGTTATCTGTTGATTATAGTTTTGTTTTATGTTACTTCACTATTATGTTTATGCATAACAATAAAGATATTGTTGAGAAAAGGATTTGTAGTACTAATTCACCCCTCCCCTCTTAGTACATTAGCTTTCCATACTGGGCCTAACAGACATGACTAGTCCTAACAACCATAGGGGCTGGTTAGAAAACATGATGAGAGAAGTGATGACCATAAGGGAATCAATATTAGGTCAACCTTCTTCTTCTTGTGAGACCATTCAAACATGCCAACCTTCATTCTTCAACAAAATCGTTCCTACCTCAATTCAACCAACATTAGAGTCATGTAAACCTTCTTTTTCTTTCAATCCACTATATCAATCATACCAATCATATCAACCCAACATTCAAATTACCTCTTTCAACCAAAAACAAACCCCTTTCAACCAAAATCAAACCCCATTCAACCAAAGTCCAAAACAAAATTCACACCAACCCAACAATCAAACCCCTTTTAACCAAAATCAAACCCCATCCAACCAAAGTCCATATCAAAATTCACACCAACCCAACATTCAAACCTCTTTCAACCAAAATCAAACCCCTTTCAACCAAAGCTCAAAGCAAAATTCACATCAACCCAAAATTCAAAGTACCTCCTTCGACCATAATCAAACCTCTTTCAACCAAAATCAAACCCCTTTCAACCAAAGTTTAAATCAAAATTAATTCAACCAAAATCAAACATCTTTCACCCAAAATCATACTCCTTTCAACCAAAATCAAATCCCTTTTAACCAAAGACCAAATCAACCATATCTATCCACCATTTCATCATCCCCTAAAATCACACAAGACCAATCCATGCCATCTCTATCCAATAACACAACCTCCCAAGGGCTATCCATCATACAAATCCAATCTCATTCAAGTCATGATTTAGAGGATCTCATTCAAAATCCTTCTTCATCAAGCCAAAATGTTGAAACATTTCAAGAATCTCCCATGCATATCCAAACTCTTACCCCGTGTCAAGAGGATGATCCAAAATTAGAAGAAATGAACCCTGAAACAAATAAAGATCAAGAACAACCACTTCCATCCTACCCAATTTTTGATCAAGATCCCACTGACGAAGAATCTTATGATGATCGTCTCATCCTTCTGTATTCCATTCATAATGATCCCCTTCCATCTCAAGAGAAAAGTACCTTTCCAAGTCCCATTCAACATCTAGTGCCTAAGAAAGATCATGATATCCCTTCCATTCATAATGAGAAAAGTGCAAAATCCAATGATCTGACCAAAATCAAGAGCAAAACACAAACTCCAATGATCCTATTCCAAATCTTGATCAAGATCCCTCCATCCCTTCATCTCCATGTCATAATCCTCCATTTTCTTCACAATATTCCCTCTCAAATGAATTACCATTTCTCCTAGTCTCCCTCATGATCCCAATCCCTCTACACAAGTTGTTAATAAACCCCTTATCAATGAAATCACCAATCTAGATCATACTACACAGTCAACCTTGTTCGAATAGGAAAGACATCTTCATCATACATCTTGCATTAACAAAATTCATTGTCTCCATATGCAGTATGCAGATCGTCATGTCATACAAGTCTGTACACTGGGGGCATAACTAAAAAAAACCTAAAAATCATATAAAGTCCTAAAAAAATCCAAACAAAATCATATAAAGTCCTGAAAAAATCCAAACAAAATCATATAAAGTCCTAAAAAAATCCTAAAAAATAGAAAAAGTCTTGAAAAAATCCTAAAAAAAAAAAGAGTCATAAAATGTCCTGAAAAAACCCTTAAAAATAAAAAATCAAAGCAAGAAGGCATAGACCATCCATCAAATCGAATCAACAACAAGCAAACTCTCAAATTCTACAATCAAATTGATCACATGTCTTGTTTATCAATTTATCGATCAAACTCTATCAAACATCAACATGTCTTATACAGGGAAGGGTACACTCGAAACCAAACTGATCAGTATTACACGGGGTATTCACTCTCTCAAACTAGACATTCCTATCAATGATCACACAAATCAAAACAACGACATAGATCAGTATGACTGCTAGATTTTGTCCAAGTTAGTCTTATCTTTATCAATTAATGGCAGGTCATGCTTCATCAATACCAAAAACAGTGAAAAATCAATCAAAAACTAAAAATCCAAGAACAAAAAAATCAATCCAAAAACATTCAAATTCAATCCTGAAAAAATACCAAAAATATTCATTTAGTGTTCTGAAAAAATCAATCAAAAACATTCAAATATCAATCCACAATCAAAAAACATCGAAAAAAGCTCTTGGAAAAGAACTAAAAATAAAAAATCAATAAAAAAACTTGCAATAAAATATCTTGTAAGAAACAAATACCCTAGCAGATATCCAACAAATGCTTCACACGAAGTTAACAAAGGATATGACTATCTAGTTAAACATCTGCAATCAACTGATCAAACTGTCTTATCAATCGTATCATATCCATATCAAAGTGATCATTATCGTGTCTTAAACAGAAGAGGATACACTCGAAATCAGATAGGTCAGTCTTAAATGGGGTCCGCAACTTTATGAGATCAGACATTATCAACCATCACATCAAGCAATTGAGAATGAAGGCACAAGGTCAGTATAGCTACTGAATTTTGTCTGGGTCAGTTTTTTATCTTTTATCATTTGGTGACAGATTATGTTCCTATGCTACTCAAGGATGTCCACAAGTGACCAGAGAAGCCAGGATGGGCATTATCTTTTTCTTTGTTTGTTGTTTGTGGTGTGAACCAATGAAGTTCTGGGACAATAGTTCCAGTGGTTGTCTGTGTCGATACGTTCATTTGGCAAATATCTCATGCAAAATATCATGGATAGTTATGCTTGTGACTATCCCACATAAAATGACCCCTGGAAATACAACCAGAATGGAGGGTTTCACTCCTTGTCTACTATGTGTTTGTTTCTTCAATGAGATATCTTTACATCTTGGTTCCTTGTACCCTGATGTGCTAAGCTCCATTGTTCAATAATAAGGCCCAGTAATGAATATATATTACACAATAAATAATGACACAAGTTCATGGATCATTCATTCTCATTTTCATCTCATTTGCTTATTGCTAGTTTGCTGATTCTTTTCTCATCATCTCTCTCTAAATCATTTTCTATCATCAAACATTATTATATTTCATTCTAAGGTTCATTCTCTCATATTCTATCTCAATATCATCTTCACATCAGTTATGTCTATCTCTAATCAACTAACTATTCTTTCATCTCACATTCTTGTTTTTTCGAGAGATCATTCATGTCTTTAATGCACAAACAATCTCTTGAGGGGGCATTACACCCTAAGTATCATTGGGGCATACTGGGGCAAAAAATTTCGTTTTCTTTGAAACAACATCGTTCCGACATTGTCTCAAAAAGGGAAAATGAAGACACCTAAAAATGTCTCATTGATCATGTACTAATTATTCTTCTAATTGATTAAATAATTCTTTAATTCTTTAATTAAGTTAATTAAGCATATTCTTCTAATTTCATATTTCCTCATCATCTTACTAATTATTTCAATTTTAATTCTTTCATCATTTAATCATTTAACCATGTTCTAATATTAATTAAATATTTATTATTTAATTACTTATGATTAATTCCCCAATTTAAATAATTTTTATTATTTAAATAAATTCAATTTCAATTTCTATCTCTAATCATCTAATCATTCAATCATTTTCTAAATATTAATTAAATATTAATTATTTAATTAATTATGATTTAATCCTTTAATTTAAATAATTTTAATTATTTAATTAAATTCCATTTCTAAAATAATTAAATAGTTTCTTTAAATGATTTAATTAACTAATTTATTCTTTTAAATCTCTAATTTCATTTAATTTCATATTTCTTTTAATTTCATAATTCTTCTAATTTCATTTAATTTCATAATTCTTCTAATTTCAAATACATGTGCATGATTTCAAAAATGAAATTGAAAATCAAAGTCAAGTTATAAATATATTCAAATACTAAATTGAATTTAAAATAAATACAACTATTTGAATTAAATCTCATGCATAGATTAAATTGAAAATCTAAGTTAAAGTGCAAGCATATGTTAATTTAATTAATTAAATCATTATCTCTCTAATCTCTATTTCTATCTTTTAGTTAGCTTTTTCTAAATAAAGCTTTCTTTGTCATCAATTAATTTTCCTCGAATCATCCTTTTTCTTCCTTCAGTTAGCTTTTTCTCAATCAGTTTACTCATTTAATCTATTCAATCTATTTTGTTTCACCTCTAAATCAACAGTTCAACTATCAATTTTCGTGTGAGCTCATCTGAGTTCCACCTCTTGATCAATTTGCTCTACCTTTCAATCAATCTTCTCCAGTAATCTATAAGGTGCATGTTGTTCATAGAGTCAGAGAGTTTTGTGTAGGTAGTTCATTGATCTTTGTTTGAAGAGTTGGATAAAGATGTCTTTTCCAATAGGATATAAGGACTCAGATAAGTGCACATGTTCAACATCTCCAATGTTGATTTCCTTAGTTTTTTGGTTCAGAGGTTCAGAGGCTTCAGATTCACCTGATGAGGAATCACTGTCGGTAGTATGGTACTAAGATTGTCATGAGCATCGTGTTTAGCAGCTTGTTTTTCTTGTCTTGTTCCAGATATGGTAGGAGATAAGGGTTGATAAAAAACTGGTATACTTGATGATGAAGGTTTATTACTGATAGGATCCTCTACATAAAATGGATTATCTTGATATGAAAATGATGGTCCTTTGCCTCTGTCGGCTTTCTTATGAGAACTTCTGGTTTGAGTAGGCATTTTTATTGACTGATGTGACCTAGAGCTATTTGTGATGCAGAAGTCAAGATCAAATCTGGAGCTAGTTGTTCACTTAACGTATTGATTGAGATAAGCAACTAAGATTTAGTTTGGTTTCAAGAAAGATCTATCCTATGTAAGACGTGATCTAAGTTACCTAGTTTGATTTGAGAGAAGTGACTAAGACTCAGTCTGGTTTCAGGAAAGATCTATCCTGTGTAAGACATTATCTAAGTAACTTAAGTTTGATAAATGGTTGATTGAACTAGCTGAAAGATGATCGACAAAATTGTGCAACACAACAATAGAGGTTTAGATTTGTTTATGCTCAAGATGATGATAACTAGTTTTATGCTCATTGTAGACTGTTTTTAGGCAAGTTTGACTGTTCTGGACTGACAAAATGAGGAATTTGTATGACAAGATTGATAGAACTAGATGACAATTTGATAGCTTCAAGACAATGAAAACAATATTTCATACGAGTTGCTGCCTAGGTTTCCATGACAGGTGGGTATACTTCAAACTTCAAACTGATGAATGTGATGTTTTCTTGTACGACACAGGACAAGGGCTCAGACAATACTTTCCTAAGCAGGACGACAGTTTATCAATCTCGTATGACAACTAATGCAGGGTCAGATGACAAATTGTAAGGCTTTATGAAATTTTGTACAAAAATAGGTATGTAGCACGATGATAAATCAGAAGACTCATACGACAGTTTACTGGACAAAGACAAAAAAATGACAGAGAGTTTTCAATGACTGATGACGACTAGTTTTGAGATGGACTGAGTTTTTGACAACAGAGCTAGACTAGTTTGTGATATAGATAGTTTTGACGACTAAGATAAACTAGTTTTTGATATAGACAAAGTTTTGACCACTGAGTTGCTTATCCTTTTCTCTAGTTTTGGTATTCCAGTTTCAGTTTCAGAGATGAAAACACAGTAAACAGACAATATGTATAATGATTTCAATCACAACATGCTAACCCTATGGAAATTGGTGAGAGAAGAAAACCTATGCTTGCAGTCTCATGTAGACACCCAATAGCTAATCAGAATATGACCACTGAGTCTCACGCAATGGATTCTCAACATCGTATTAGATGAATCCAAACACTAATGGGCGCACAAAATGGCAAGTATCTTGGGAGAGTTACTATCTCTCTTGCACAAAGATTATCCCCCCTTTCGGAGGTGAACTGGGTAGCCTCTGTCTTATAGTTCTTAATCAGGAATCCTGTTCGAAATTACCCCTTGAAGTCATCCAAGCATGATTGAGGCCTATAGCCCGACAAGGTACTGAAACAAGTTGTAGTCATGTAAATGTGATTGAGACCGTGAGACACTACAAAATGCTCGATATGAGAGATCTCAAAGAAAAAATTCAAATAATCCCATCCTCTGAGACTTTAATCACCAGAGACCTATTTATTATAGTGAGTTGGAATGCCCAAGTTCGGTTGTACTCACTTGGGTCATTCTCACAGGGTGATTACTTTTTCCCACTCTAATAGGCCCGCTAAAGGTACAAAAATCTCAAACTTTAGAAAAAGCCTCAAGGATCTGGATTTCTGATTGTTTGTGCAGATAAGAGCATACTTTCCTACCTCTTAGAATTTTCTTAAAACACAAAAGATAGCTTTATTCATTAACCAGATAGAAATTTAGGTGCCTAAAAATGAATTTAAAGAACACACTATTTTTACTCGAATCTCCTCAGGCAACCTACAAAGACAACGAATCAGTAGTCATATTGTCTTTGTGCGACAAGCATATTCTTCGACAAGCATTCTGCAAAAAACTGAGTAGGCTATGAAAATTTGGTGTAGGGGCACCTAATTAAAAAGCAAATCATGGCACTAATGATGAAGATTAGGATCTTAGGATCATTTTGCAAGTCTTTTGTTTGTGCATTTTCATGTCTTGAATAGAGACCCCACCATGTAAACCATTGTCACTAATTAGGCAATTTGATAAGCCAGCTGGGACAATGTGGTCAATAGGGGTAGTAGAATGTTTGGTTTTGTGTTTGATGGGTTTTTAAGATTTTTTAGGGGTCTTTGGTTGATCCAAGTGTGTGGATCCCAACCTTAGAGAGTTTGACAACTTTTTATACAAAAATGCAACTTTTGAGAGCAACAGTGCAACTTTTCAAAATGCGGTTGATGTAAGTCTCTCAATGGCTCCAACCTCTTTCAAATTTGGTTGGTAACCATTGGAGAGGGATATATACCTTGTGGACATGATTCTAAAGGTTGGGTGTAATTTTGGATTAAATTTTGAAATAAATAAAATACTAAAAAATTTGAGTTTTCCCAGAAATTCTAAGTTTACAGAGGTTGTACCTCCTTGACTGGCTTGAACTTCACAAAATAATTCATGGAGTAGATGGAGGAATAAATTATATTTGATTTGGTGGTGATCTGAGGTTTTGATTGTTTATATGAAGAGATAACCCTCCAATTTTCTGACTGTCACTTGAAAAGTAAGGGTTTGGCTAGGGTTTTAGCCAAAAATGGTCATATCTTGCATTCTATGTTGGCATTATAACAAACAAAGGGAGATTGTTGGCATTTCTATAAGGATATTGAGAAGGTTGTTGATGATTATGGATATAACTGGTTAAGGATGTTTATTGTCTTAATATTATTATTTTGTCATCAATGTCAAGAAATTGATTTTCTAATTCAGTATGATGTTGCCATATCTTAAGAAGTATGATTTGGTGAGTATAAAGATGTCAGTAAAAGACACAGAAAGAATGTGATGAATAAGGGGAGAAATAAGTTATTCAATGGGTAACTATTATCGAGTTAGACAATGATGAGATCATGATGTTTAGATTATTTTTATATTCTACATATGTTGTTGATTGTAAGGTTAATACTATTCTATGTTACCAAGCAAAGAACCTAGTTGGTAAACCCTAAGGTTATCGCTATCGGTTAATGAAGGAAAAATGTCTACTGAGTGAAGTTTAGTATTTACCGAGTTGCAATCGAGTAATAACAAAATGCATTGAATGAATAAAAGCATTATTTAATGAAGGAAGCTGATGAGTTGGTTATGATTAAATGATTGTTACAACGTGTATAAAGGTTGTTAAGGATCTATGGCAAAGGAAGATTGGCAGGAAGATCTACAGCTCAGATTGAACAACAATACCCTAGCACAAGTTCCAAGAAATGTATGCAAGTTCCAAGGTAGGGTAAAACATTTTCAGATCGAAGGATACATTGAACCTAGTCAAGTTTGAAGATCTGATGGCTATGATTGATCATGGGAAATGTGATCAAGGAGATTAAGTGATTGGCAAATTGGTTATAAATAGGGAACTGTTAATAAACAATGCATGTGGGCAAGTGTATGTACAGGGATGCTACATAGTGATTATCGAGCACAGAAGCTTGAAGCCCTGTTTTGAATAACAGAGTATAGAGCCCAACAAATGGACAAGATAAGTCCTATGACTAAATTGTATTGAGCAAATAAGAATCTACTTTAGCATTTTAGATGTGAAGTTGTAGATAGATTTTTATTACTGTTATTTTGTGAAGTGACAGAAAATCTCTTAACCGAGTGGACTTAATAGTCTTATTTGTAAAACCCTCTAGCAAGGTGACATTCTGATTGAGTGTTTGAAATCCTTTAACAAGATCACTTCTAACAAGGTGAAAATCCTAACAGATCTGAGGGAAATCCCTTAACCGGGTCACATCTAGCAATGTGTTTGTAATCTTTAACAAGATTTGCTTTTAATTGAGCATACTCTAGAAGAGTATATTTCTTAGTGGGTCTGAAATCCCACAGTGGTTTTTCCCTATTTGGGTTTCCACGTTAAATCTGGTGTTATGAGTGTTATGATGTTTTAGGTTTATGAGTTTGCATGTTTAGAAGTTTTGGTTATATTACTGTAGTATATGTTACCGAGGTTGAATCTGTTGTTTTTATGGAAGATTAAGTTTATATGATTCACCCCCCCCTCTCATCTTGTTAGCTTGGCATCTGTAGTTAACATTAAGTATCAGAACTATCAATTGGTATTAGAGCCTTGGACTCCGAAAAAAAGTTTAAAGGTACTTGAGGCAAAGATCCAAAGATGTACAAGAGGGATGCATCGAAGCTGAACAAGTCAAGTTTCTCTACATGGTAGAAAAGGATGAAGCTACACCTATCAAGAGTTGTAGAATATGATGTATATTATCTGGAGAATGATTTCATTACACTGAGCACCTATCCATTGATAATGGAAGAGATAAAGGAAAAGCAAGAACATATTCAAGCAATGATTGAAATAACATATGCATTGACCGACTTAGAGTTTAATGATCTAGAAGGCTGCAATGATGCAAAGGCGATGTGGGACAAGCTCATATCTGTGTATGGTGGTGATGAACATGTTCAAAGAGCAAAAGTGGACAATCGAAGAGGGCAACTTGAATCTATGAAGATGAATGAAGGTGAGAACATAACCCAGTACAGTACAAGACTAAAAGAGATTGTCAATCAAATCAAAGGAGCAGGTGGAACTATTGAAGAAAAGGATATAACAAGTAAGTTGTTAAGAACCCTTCTACCAGCTTATGCAATCCGAGTCTCTGCAATCAATGAATTGAGGTCTGTACCCAATATGCCAATTTCTTTAGATGCTACTATTGGTAAGCTACATGCATTTGAGTTAAGTAATTTTGATAACAGTAGGTCATCGGTAAATAAAGTTGAATCTGCATTCAGTTCTTTTCATAGTAGTGAATCTAATGATTACAATGATAGAATGAGTAAGTATTCTGAAGGAGATCATAGTGGAGCAAGTGAAATATTTTGTAAAAACATGGAGGATGTACACAAAATATATGAGGAATCAGAAAGCAAGAAGAGTTTGAAGCACAATTAGCCAGAAGGTTACCGAGAGGCAAAGGTAAGTATAAAGGAAAACTACCTTTGAAATGTTTCAATTGTAATAAGATTGGACATATGGCTTCTAACTATCCTGACAAAGAATATACTAAAAAGAGAGATTACCGAGATGATAGACATAAAGATAATCATTACAGAGGACACCAAGACTTCAGAAGAAGAGATAGAAAGTCATGCTTAATAGCTGATAAGGAATCCAATGATGATAAATCAGATGAAACTGATACAGAGGAAGTAGTTTATGTGGCTATCAAAGATGGATCAGATGAAGAAAGGTATGAAGGAAAATCCCTAATATCTCACATAAATACTACTAATTCTTGGATTATAGATAGTGGATGCTCACATTACATGACAGGTGATAAACACAACTTTGTTATATTAGAAGATTATGATGGAGGCTATGTAAGATTTGGTAATGATGCACCATGTCCGGTAAAAGGTAAAGGATCCATAACACTTCTTGACAATGCTAAATGCAATGATGTTTATTGGGTTGAAGGTTTGAAATACAATTTGTTGAGTGTAGCACAACTAAACAATACATGTTACCGAATACAATTTCAGAAAGGAATTGTCAAAGTTCATGACAAGCATGGAAAGTTAGCTGATACCGGGACACAAGCAAAAGGTAATAAATTTCACCTTGACTCAACTCAGAGTAAGTGTCTATATGCAAAGATAGATTATACCTGGTTATGGCATAAAAGGTTTGGTCATGTAAATTTTGATAATCTGATCAAAATAAGCAAGAAGCACCGAGTAAGAGGTCTACCGAGTTTGGAAAAACCTAAGAATGCTATGTGCCAAGGATGCTAGATGGATAAGATGATAAGATCAAGCTTTACAAGTAAGTCCTACACTTCTAAGGGAATTTTAGATCTAGTGCACACTGATATTTGTGGTCCTATGAAAGTTCAGAGTTATTATGGTGATAAATATTTCATATTATTTGTGGATGATTATTCAAGGATGATGTCAGTAATGTTTTTAAAAGAAAAATGAGAAGCTTTTCAAATGTTTAAATGGTACAAAGCAAGAGTTGAAAATGAAAAAGGAAGACAACTAAAATGTCTTAGATCAGACAGAGGAGGAGAGTTCACTTCTGATGAGTTTAACTTATTTTGCAATGATCATGGTATAAAAAGACAAGTCTCTGCACTGAGAACTCCACAACAAAATGGGATAGTTGAGAGAAGAAACATATCTATTGTGGATTGTGCTAGAACCCTGATGATTGAAAAGAAAGTGCCACAAACATTTTGGAGAGAAGCAATAAGCACAATAGTTTACATCCTGAACCAAGTACAACTAAAGAAAGGAACTTTGAAGACACCATATGAGATCTGGTATGACAAGAAACCTAATGTAAGTTATTTCAAAATCTTTGGAAGTAGATGCTATGTAAACAAAGATGATAGAAATGGAAAGTTTGATCAGAAAAGTGAAGAAGGAACATTTCTAGGTTATTCTTCTAGAAGCAAAGCTTTTAAATGTCTGATCAAATCATCTAACAAAATAGTAGAAAGTGCAAATGTGAAAATTGATGAATTTGCAGAAAGAAATGATAAAGGAAACTCAAAGGAACCAAAATATTATGATGAATTTGTTTATGTTCAACTGACAAGTCTTACTGAGAGAATTGTTGAAGAAAATGAAGAGAATATCTAGTTACCGAGTGATGAAGAAGATCATACAGAGCCTACCAAGCTTGTATTAGCCAAGTATGTCAGAAGACATCATGCATCAAGTCAGATTATAGGAGATAAAAATGATCCAGTGATGACAAGGAACAAACTGATATAGAACACATGTCTGATATCTTAATTTGAACCGAGGATAGTGAAAGAGGCACTTAATAGTGAAGATTGGATAAATGCTATGACAGAAGAGATTGATCAAATCAAGAAGAATGACACGTGGACATTGGTCCCAAGACCGAAGGACAAAAATGTAATTGGTACAAAGTGGATTTTCATATACAAGCTAAATGAAAAAGGTGAGGTCATTCGAAATAAAGCAAGACTAGTTTGCAAAGGTTATGCCCAAGAAGAGGGAATTGATTATGGTGAGACTTTTGCACCTGTGGCAAGACTTGAAGGAGTAAGAATATTGTTGGCATATGCTACTTACAACAATTTCAAGGTATATCAAATGGATGTCAAATCTGCATTTCTGAATGGTATATTAGAAGAAAAAGTTTTTATTGAACAACCTGAAGGATTTATTGAAGACAAGAATAAAGAACAGGTATGTAAATTTAACAAAGCATTATATGGTTTGAAACAAGCACCTAGAGCATGGTATGAGAGATTACACTCGTATTTGATCAAGATTGGTTTTATAAGGACAAGTAAAAACAACAATATGTACATGAAGAATGATGAAAAAGGAAGACTGATCTCAGCCATATTTGTTGATGATATTATATTTTATTGAAATGACTCTTTATGCAAGAACTTTGGAAATGAAATGAGCAAAGAATTTGAGATGTCATTAATTGACGAGATAAAGTATTTTATAGGTTTACAAATACTGCAAATGAAGGATGAGATTTTCATTACTCAATCCAAGTACATAAAGGAAATCTTGAAGAAATTTGGAATGGAGGATTCAAAACCAGTAAGTACTCCTATGACTACCACTGTAAATTATCAAAGAATGATGAATCTACATCTGTTGATGAGACACTTTACCGATCCATGATTGGAAAGCTACAATATGTTGTTCATAGCAGGCCAGACATAACACATGCAGTAGGTATAGTTGCAAGATTCTCTGCAGATCCCAAGGAAACACACATGATAGCAATCAAGAGAATTTTTAGATACTTGAAAGGCACTAAGGATTATGGCTTAGTATATCAGAAAGGAAATGTTTTTGATTTAAAAGTTTATACTGATGTTGATTGGGCAGGCATCATTGATGATAGAAAAAAGCACAAGTGGACGAGCTTTCTTTTTAGGAGAAAGACTAGTGAGTTGGCTTAGCAAGAAACAAGGATGTGTTTCACAGTCAACAACAGAAGATGAATATGTTGCTGCAGCATTGAATTGTACCAATATAGCATGGATCAAATAACTTTTGGAAGGTATAAATTGTTGGCATTATAATAGAAAATAAGAAGGTTGGCATTTCAATTACAATGATAGATTGTTGGCATTTCAATAAGGATATTGAGAAGGTTGTTGATGACTATGGATATAACTGATTAAGGATGATTACTATCTTAATATTATTATTTTGTCATTGATGTCAAGAAATTGATTTTCTAATTCAGAATGATGTTGCCATATCTTAAGAAGTATTATTTGATGAGTATAAAGATGTCAGTAAAAGACATAGAAAGAATATGATGAATAAGGGGATAAGTTATTCAATGGGCAACTATTACTGAGTTAGACAATGATGAGATCATGATGTTTAGATTGTTTTGATATCCTACATATGTTATTGTTTGAAAGGTTAATACTATACTATGTTACCGAGCAAAGAACCTAGTCGGTAAACCCTAAGGAATCTAGTCAGTAAACCCTAAGGTTATTGCTATAGGTTAATGAAGGCAGAATGTCTACCAAGTGAAGTTTAGTATTTACTGAGTTACAACCGAGCTATAACAGAATGCATTAAATGTCTACATGTGATATTTAATGAAGGAAGCTGATGAGCTAGAGTGGATTAAATGATTGGTAAGTCGTGTATGAAGATTGTTAAAGAATCTATGGTAAAGAAAGATCAATAGGAAGATCTATAGCTCAGATTGAATTGCAATACCCTAACACAAGTTCCAAGGTGAAAATGCAAGTTCCAAGGTGGGGTAAAATGTTTTCAGATCGAAGGATACATTGAACCTGGACAAGATTGAAGATCTGATGGCTATGATTGATCATGGGAAATGTGATCAAGGAGATTAAGCGGTTGGAAGATTGTTTATAAATAGGAAACTGTTGATAAACAATGTATGTGGGAAAGTGTATGCACATGGATTCTACATAGTGATTACCGAGCATAGAAGCTTGAAGACCTGTTTTGATAACAGAGTATAGAGCCTAGTAGAGGGACAAGATAAGTCCTATGAATTGATTGTATTGAGCAAATAAGAATCTTCTTAAGCATTTTTAGATGTGAAGTTGCAGATATATTTTTATTAATGTTATTTTGAGAAGTAGTAGAAAATATCTTAATCGAGTGGACTTAACAGTCTTATTTGTAAAATCCTTTAGCAAGGTGACATTCTTATTGAGTGTTTGAAATCCTTTGACAAGGTTACTTCTAACAAGGTGAAGATCCTAACAGATCTAAGGGAAATCCCTTAACTAGGTCACATCTAGCAATGTGTTTTTAATCTTTAACAAGATTTTCTTTTAACTGAGCATACTCTAGAAAAGTATATTTCTTAGTGGGTCCGAAGTCCCACAGTGGTTTTTCCCTATTTGGGTTTCCACGTTAAATCTGGTGTTATATGTTTGTGATCTTATCTATTTATGGGTTTGCATGCATTACTATTTTTTTGATAAGGTTACTGAGGTTGAATCTGTTGTTTTTATTGAAGATTAAGTTTGAATGATTCACTCCCCCCCTCTCATATTGTTAGCTTGGCATCTGTACTAATCACATTTAGTATCAGAACTATCAATAAATGAGCAAGTTACCAAGCCAGTAACTATATTCTGTGACAATACTAGTGCCATAAACATTTCAAAGAATCCTGTTATGCACTTTAAGACAAAGCACATCTCTATCAAATATCATTATCTTAGAGAAGAAGTTCAAGAGAAGAAAGTGGTGTTGGAGTATGTTAGCACAAAGGAACAAATAGCAGATATCTTCACCAAGCCACTACCAAGGGACACTTTTGAGTATCTCAAAAGTAAGTTAGGGGTCCTACACCTATCTGCTATTCACTGACCAAGTTCGGTGAAAGCATCAATTCGATGACTCTACAGAATATATTTTAGGAGTTGATGTTGATTTACACTCTTTAGGATGTTTTCTAAAGGTGTGCAGGAAACAATAACAGGGAACAACAATTGAAGACAAAATGCTCTGACCGAGACTAAATTGACACATAACAACAGGAATTCACTTCATATAGGAAGAAATTATGTTTTCATTCTTTACATTTTGGCATTATTGTCAAAGGGGGAGAAGACTGAAGAAAAGGGGAGAAGACTAATGTATGGGGGAGAAGACTGATGATAGGGGGAGAGCATTTCAGAATCTCACAACAATCCAAATCAATTAGGTCAAATCAATTGGTTTTTCCATCAATGCCAAAGGGGGAGATTGTTGGCATTATAATAGACAAAGGGAGATTGTTGGCATTTCTATAAGGATATTGAGAAGGTTGTTGATGATTATGGATATAACTGATTAAGGATGTTTATTGTCTTAATATTATTATTTTGTCATTGATGTCAAGAAATTGATTTTCTAATTCAGTATGATGTTGCCATATCTTAAGAAGTATGATTTGGTGAGTATAAAGATGTCGGTAAAAGACACAGAAAGAATGTGATGAATAAGGGGAGAAATAAGTTATTCAATGGACAACTATTACCGAGTTAGACAATGATGAGATCATGATGTTTAGATTATTTTGATATTCTACATATGTTGTTGATTGTAAGGTTAATACTATTCTATGTTACTGAGCAAAGAACCTAGTCGGTAAACCCTAAGGAACCTAGTCAGTAAACCCTAAGGTTATCGCTATCGGTTAATGAAGGCAGAATGTCTATCGAGTGAAGTTTAGTATTGTAGTGTCCTAAAATTGTGACACTTGCAATTTCAACCGCATTTGGGTCTTCACGATGGCGACGCAACACGAAACTTGAATGGAGACCCCGAAACTTGTCCATGACATCAAAAACTGCATTTTCTTGCACCCTGGCCTGATCCTCCTTGCACATTGCTGTCCTGAGAGGTGGGACCAGAGTGCCCAGCGCCCTGGTCCTTCAGGACCAGGGCACCCAGCGCCCTGGTCCCTGGCCCTATTTTGGGCCCGGTCTCTTTTGGGACCTCGGGTCTTTATGTTTGCAATTCGAGAAATATTGTTTCCTGGTCGGCCTAAGGTCGAAAAAATCAGTCTTTTAACCCTAATTGACAAGTATATAAACTACATTTCCTCTCCCATTTTGAAGAGAGGAAAATAAAGGCGGAAGCGATATTCAAACACTCAAACATTCAAGCATTCAAGCATTCAAGCATTCCTTCAAGCAATTGATCATTCTAAGTCTCCATTCAAGGCTAAGTGTTGCATTCAAGACAAGGATTCAACCATTGAAGAGGAGATCACATACTACAACATACAACATACAACAACATCTACACCTTCGCATGTAAGAATACAAACATTCTTATAACAAGGTACTAGTACTTGTTTTGCATTACAATCATTTACATTTATAGCATTTCTCATTTCTTGGTTAATTCCAAAACCGGGGTTTGACCTAAGGGCAAACCCCTAATCCCTAACCCCCCAATCGTCTTCACTTTTCTGTGTGTAGGTTATAGGTACACAGTTGTAATTGAAGATCTGGAATCCTTGTGCAGAGACGAACAGATCCCCCTTCATTTCGTGGATTTTTTGGAGGACCGTGTGCACACTGGGCGCCATCGTCCCGTCAACTTTTGCTCAAATTTGTAGGACAACATCGTCTCAACATTTTACTACTAATTCTAGGTCCGCAGCTTCATCCTATATTCCTATCTCCATTTATAAGTGAATCTTTCTCACTTTTCATGCATTCCTAGCTTAATCCTTCTATCTACATTCTTTACAAAAGAGGGTAGCCTTGCTGTCTTAACCCTTGAAACTCATTTAGAGTCCAATCTTTCATTGTGTGGGATTGGATCTTGTGGGTTTCAACCCCTCTTTTGAATGTAAAGTCTCTCCTAAGTGAAAACCGACAATCCTAAGTGACCCCCCTTTCCCCTTGGGAGTGGTGGAGGGAACACTTAGGGTTCGCTCACGATTTTCCGCTTTACATTTTGGTGAACCTGACGTGAACATCCTTTCTGATTATTCATGGTTAGATCTAAAAAATTGGATGCCTTGATTACATTTCTATGTTTGATTTTTTGCAAAGTTTAGAGGTTAATTGCATAAAAACCCTAAATTTTCTTTTCAGTAATTGAGCTTGTGAAATGTTTAATTGTTAATGCTTGTTTCAGATCTACCCTTCTACTACAAATTATCAATTCATATCTGTGCTTTAATTTTGAAAATTAAGTGGTTAAGTGTCAAAACCCTAATTTTTAAAACCCTCTTGATTCAACCTTTGACTGATAATTTCACTGATCAAAACATCTCCAAATCGGTTGTAACTTTGGATTCCTTAACAAAATCATAATATCTTTCATCCCTGAAAATTTGGAAAAAAGTTGAGAGGACCGTGTGCACCCCAGGCGCCATCGTCCCCGACATTTTTTCCGAAATTTCGGGAGCTAGATCTTACTGTATTTTTCTGCTAAAATCCAGAATTTTGGCTGATTTTATCAATTCCAACACTTTCAAAATTAAAGTCAAAGTTGGTCTTGTGATTGCTTGGTTTAAGGCTTCTAATCATTCAAAAATTGTTGAAATTGAAATTCATGTCGAAATTGTGTTTCTTACTGTCCTAAATCTGAAAAGTGTGTTGGTGTTCATTCAAAATTTCAGTGCTTTATTCAAATTCTTGCAATTTGTGACTTTTGAAATTAAGTGCTTAATTACACCAACTTTGATTTCCGCTTTCAAAATTGAATTTTGCATGAAATTGAGTCAACTTTTAAAATTCAAAACTTGCATTGCTTTTGGTATTCCCTCTAAAATCATAAAATTCAAAATTTCAGTTTCCCTCTTTTTTTCAAAATTCAAATTTTGCATTTTTCAACAATCTTGTTAGGGTTCAATTTTGAGATTGCAACTTTAATTTGGCCTATCTACAGATCGTAAAATCACTCAATTTTTTCAGATTATCTTTAAAATCATCATAACTTTCATCCCTGAAAATTTTGAAAAAAGTTGCGAGGACCATGTGCACCCCGAGCACCACGGTCCCTGACATTTTTTTCAAAATTTCGGGAGATTGTCGTGATTGCATTGAACAGCTTAAATCTAGAAGATTGGCTGATTTTATTGAAATTTGCTACCTCTAAATTCAAAATCTTCTCTCCCTCTCTAGTGCATGAGTTTTACAACAATAAGCCCTACTTACACTATTCCCGTTAGACGTAGCCATAGAATTAAGTCTTTCCAAGGTTTAATTACCGAGGAGATGGAACCTAATTTGAATAGCCTTTTTAACGAGGACATGGGTAATTCCTCTAATCCTCTTAATGATGAAGAAACTCTCCATGAGGTTTCTGTAGAACAACTTTCAAAATTGGATAATCAATTTGACAATTTTCGACAATGGATGTCTCAAGAATACCCCGATAGTCAAGCTCTTCCTTTAATTGAGGGTCTAAAACATATGCTTCAAAGTGATAAGAATGGAATTGATATTTTGCATGGTATTGCACACATTGTGGATTTGAATGTGATGCCTATGAAGAGTTGTGCCAAAACTTTAGGTTATACACAACCTCCCACTCAAGTCAATCATTCTATTCCTTTGACAACTTCTATTGCTAGCATACCTACTTTTACATCAAACATAATGACTACTTCTATACAAGACATTCCACCTATGATTACCAGTCATGGGGGCAATCCTTCTTCTTTAATTAACCCTCTTCCTTCATTTAATCTGACTTCTTCATTCATTCCTTCAATGAGTGTCCCTATTATATCTCCACAAATGAACATGACACAAGGGGGCAATTCATTCAACCATTCCATTCCTCCTTGTAGTGTTCCTCCTTTCCAATCATCTCCTATGACTAACTATCATAGTTTCCCACCACCTTACTCTCAATCAATACCTTCTTTCAATAACATAACACCTCCATCTCAATCTAATGCATCTAATATGAACTCTTCGACTGAAGCGATCATTAACAATCTTGCACAAACTGTCTCTTCTTTACAGCAACAAATTGCCTCTATGAATCAATCTAAGTTTAGTGTGCCCACATTTGATGTTGTGAGCCCACTTTCTCTTGACATTGTTTGAGCTATTCCCCCTAAACATGTTGAAATCCCGCATTTGGAGCTTTATAATGGTAAAGGTGATCCTCTAACACATGTTAAGACTTTTCAAACAATATGTACCGATTTTGCTTATGACCAAAGGTTGCTTGCAAAACTGTTTACTAGGACATTAAGAGATAAAGCCCTACAATGGTATTGCTCATTGCCTTCTTATTCTATTACTTCTTTCGAACAACTTGCAAATGCTTTCATTCAACAATTTCAAAACAATATAAGTCCTAAAGTTACTTTGATTGATTTAATGCATTGTAAACAAGGTGTTAAAGAAAAAGTGACTGATTTCATTGGTAGATATAAGCATTTGTATGCTCAAATCTCTTTTCCAGTGCCTGACAATGATATTCAAAGAATCTTTATTTCTAATTTACAAAAAGATATTCGAGATAAACTTCTGTTTTCTGAGTTTACTTCTTTCCAACAGTTGTGTGCAACTCTCCACAATTATCAACTGACTGTGAGTCAAATGGAACAATCACATCCTATGGCTCCGAGTGATAAGGGTGATAGTAGTCAACAACCATTTGGGAAGTTTAAACCGAACAGAGAGTCCATCAAATTCAATGAAAACATCATCAACAACAATGTGAATGCAGCATCAGGTGTGCCTCCTATTTCTAAGTTTTTCAAGAAAGAAAGAAAGTTTACTCCTTTGAATGAATCATTGCATAGTATTATGAATAAGTTATTGGAACAAAATGTGCTTACTCTTCCTCCTATAAGGCAAATAGATCCTGCAAAGATTAATTCACCTTATTTTGATAACAAATCTTTTTGTCAATTTCATCGTCAACCTGGGCATGATACTGAAAAATGATTTGCTTTAAAGGGTAAAATTCAAGATTTGATTGATAATAATACTATCTCTATTTCAGGAGTGAATGATAAAGGCAACACATCTGTAGCTCCTCCTAACCAAAATCTTTAGATTTTTACTGATCCATTACCTTCCCATACCTCTAATGCGATTGAGGCTAATGATTCCTCTTTCTCATCTAATGGTCTTGTGTCTATGACTCCGAATGTGATTAACTTTGTAGAGCAGCAAAAAATCCCTAAAGAACCTTCCATCACATTTGATTCCAATGAAACTATCAGAGCACCTGATGGTCCTTTATACATAGTTGCAAAAGTCAAGAATAAACCTTGTCGTGGAGTGCTTATTGATCCTTCGTGCATGGTTAATTTTATTACTGAAGAATTTCTTTTTACTTTGCAATTGAATCAAGTGGTCTATGACAAAACAGATGTGGTTGTGAAATTATTTGATGCATTTTCTTCTCCTGCAATTGGTTCTATTACATTACCTATTGAGGTCCATAACAAATCCCTTGATGTGAACTTTTCTATTATTCCTTCATCCGAACAATTTCGTGTGAAGCTTGGCTATCCTTGGCTATCTTCCATGAAAGCTATTGCTTCTCCTATACATAAGTGTTTGAAATTTCCCCATAATGGTGAAGTTGTTACTGTCAATCATAGTCTCTTTAAACCAGCTGAAAGAACTTCTAGCGTTCCTATTGATTACTTTTGGCCTAAACAATTCCAATCTCTTCCTTCGTGAAGTGATCATCTTTTCAAATCTTATCAAAAGTGGAAAACAGATATGATCCTATCTCTAAGTGAACCTAGAACACCCAAACTTGATATTCCTATCATTCTTGAGAAGGAAGTTCTTCCTTTGAAAGATAAAACTAATGTCTTTCCTCAAGAAGATTCCCAACCCATCCCTATGGATGTGACTATGTCTATGTCTGATAAACTTTCTAAAAGCAGACCTATACCTCATCGTCATGATGGACTGGGTCTCCTTCCTAAACCAAATATTCCTCCTTTATATGGAGCAGTTCCTCCTCCTTCCTTCTATAGAGAGAAGAGACCTTCCTCTTCTCCTATTATCCAGCCTAAGAGACCACAACCTAAACACCCAAGTGATAAGGATGAGAACATTCCTCCTCCTCAATCTTCTCAACTCCCTACTAAGACTAGATGAAATCATTCTACACGTGAACGCCGACGAAAGCATCATCTTAGGGCTTAGGCAGCTGCTGCTCAAACTTTGCAATCTCCAAAAACACCTTCAACAAGCATTATTCCATTTTCTCCAAAATCTCCTAAACATAAGATACATGATGATCTTGATCTTGTGTGAGTTAAAGACCCTATTTTTATAAATCTTGATGATGATATAGATGAAAATGTTATTCATGATGAAAATGTTACTTCTCTTGCTTCTGATAGTGAATATGAACTTGTTGATATTGATAACCATTTATCTAACGAATTTTCTAAAGCACTTATCCTAGCTCCTAGACAAGAACAACGTGGCTTGGAACATGAACATAGCCCTTGTTTGGATCTTGTGATAGCTCCATCTGCTATGTTGAATGTTCCTCCTCTAGCATGTTCCCTGCCTTCCCGAAACATTGATCAGCAAGATCGGGGGGTAGATGACGTGCTAGACTAGTTTCATTAGCATAGCAGATTCTCTCCTCCTCTCTTTTGTTACTTCTTCTATGTGTTATTCTCATTCTTCTATTTGTTTTCCTTAGTGTTGTCTACTTGAGGATGATGCAAAGCATTGAGATCTCTTTTGGTCTCTCTCATGTTGACTCAAAAGACACATGTGTTCCCTTCTTCTAGGTGACCTTCCTTGATTGGGGAATGAAGAACAATTATGCATACATACATATGATATACATGAATTATCATACAACATACTGACCCCGAGGAAAGCGAAGTCACCTTGTGCTTTGTGTTTTGTGTCTATTATCCTTGGGTTTATCTCACACTTGGGGGATAAATCTTTGTGATAATGTGCTCCTTTCCCTTCTCATTTCTTATGTGTATCACTACGTTAAAGCAATCACCCCCATTGAGGCATGTGCGATCGCTTTAACGTAGGGGGGCATACACCCCGTCTATCCCTTCAGGATACTTGAAAATTTCTTGGCAAAATTTTTGGTATTTATCTTGCATGACTCATAGTGAGGGAACCTTACTACTGACAGTCATGGTTCTCCCTCGTGATCTTCCCTTTTACTTTGTCAATCAAAGTCGTAAGATCCTTAGTCCACTGGGGGCTTGGTGTGTCTTGCCTCCTTGACGTGGTGAAAGTCTTTCAATGTTGTTTCCTTGTACTTTACCGGAAGTATGAGCATATGCTTATACTCCCGCTAAAGTGGGGGCTAAATGTAGCGTCCTAAAATTGTGACACTTGCAATTTTGACCGCATTTGGGTCTTCACAATGGCGACGCAACATGAAACCTGAATGGAGACCTCGAAACTTGTCCATGACATCAAAAACTGCATTTTCTTGCACCCTGGCCTGATCCTCCTTGTACCCTGCTATCCTAGGAGGTGGGACCAGAGCGCCCAGTGCCCTGGTCCCCCAGGACCATGGCGCCCAGCGCCCTGGTCCCCCAAGACCATGGCACCCAGCGCCCTGGTCCCTGGCCCTATTTTGGGCCCGGTCTCTTTTGGGACCTCGGGTCTTTATGTTTGCAATTCGGGAAATATTGTTTCCTGGTTGGCCTAAGGTTAGAAAAACCAGTCTTTTAACCCTAATTGACAAGTATATAAACTACATTTCCTCTCCCATTTTGAGGAGAGGAAAAAAAAGGCAAAAGCGATATTCAAACACTCAAACATTCAAGCATTCAAGCATTCCTTCAAGCAATTGATCATTCTAAGTCTCCATTCAAGGCTAAGTGTTGCATTCAAGACAAGGATTCAACCATTGAAGAGGAGATCACATACTACAACATACAACATACAACATACAACAACATCTACACCTTCGCATGTAAGAATACAAACATTCTTACAACAAGGTACTAGTACTTGTTTTGCATTACAATCATTTACATTTACAGCATTTCTCATTTCTTGGTTAATTCCAAAACCGGGGTTTGACCTAAGGGCAAACCCCTAATCCCTAACCCCCTAATCGTCTTCACTTTTTTGTGTGTAGGTTATAGGTACACGGCTGTAATTGAAGATCTGGAATCCTTGTGTAGAGACGAACAAATCCCCCTTCGTTTCACGGATTTTTTGGAGGAGGACCGTGTGCACGCCGGGCGCCATCGTCCCATCAACTTTTGCTCAAATTTGCAGGACAGCATCATCTCAACATTTTACTGCTAATTACAGGTCCGTAGCTTCATCCTATATTCCTATCTCCATTTATAAGTGAATCTTTCTCACTTTTCATGCATTCCTAGCTTAATCCTTCTATCTACATTCTTTACAAAAGAGGGTAGCCTTGCTGTCTTAACCCTTGAAACTCATTTAGAATCCAATCTTGCATTGTGTGGGATTGGATCTTGTGGGTTTCAACCCCTCTTTTGAATGTAAAGTCTCTCCTAAGTGAAAATCAACAATCCTAAGTGACCCACCTTTCCCCTTGGGAGTGGTGGAGGGAACACTTAGGGTTCGCTCGTGATTTTCCACTTTACATTTAGCATCTGGAATGGTGAGTAGTTTGTCAAAGTGTGTGGAATATTTTGGAGTTAAGGTCAATTCTCTCACTAAATAGGGCTACTAGCCTAGGGAGTAGGTTTCCAAAAGAGGTATAAGGATTTGAAGACAAAACCCTAAACCAATGCTTGGAATAGTACTTAGTAGTAATGAATGTACCAATTCCAAAGCCCCTAAGAGCAGGAGTACCAGTGAGGAATTTTTGAGAAGTTGAGGCCATTTACTCATCTTGAGTAGGTGTTAGGCTTGAGTAGTGGAGAGTAGTTCAAAACCTTAAGATGTGTAGTCCTTCCTTGGAGGGTCATTTTTGTCATTTGAATGGTCAGACCCTAACCTTTTGGACTCGTCCTTAGGTGTAAGGAGGCCTCTGCATCAAGTGGTATCGGAGCATAGGATTTTTCTTTAGATAGAAGAAGGAGAAGATAACATGTCAGAGGAAGAGGGATCCTAGGAAATCCCATCAAGAATGACCAATGCTGAGTTGGCTGCCTTGGTCAAGAAGCAGATGGTAGAGAGTAGAGTAGTCAGGATTGAGAATCAAGCCTTGAGAGATGAAATGGACCAGTTGAAGGACAAAGTGGAGAGGGGAGAAAGAGACTCTGGAAGTGTTGAAGAAGGGATGAAGAAGAGATCCCTAGGCAGGAAGAACAAGAGGTTCCTATAGACCAAAGACCCCTGATGAGTGTCCTCAAGTCCATGGAAAGAAAAACTATGGATGTGAAATTGGATCTACCAGTGTTTGTCAGTAAGATGGAACCAGATACCGTGATGGAGTGGATAGACTCCTTGGACAATTTCTTTGATAGTGAAGACATACCAAAGCACCAAAGGGTGAATATGGCCCAATCCAAAATGAAAGGGGCTGCACTGACTTGATGGACTTTCATCCAAGATGAGAGGGTGAAAGAGGGGAAAAGAAAAGTTGCTACTTGGAAGAAGATAATGTCTTTGGTAAAGGAAGCCTATGTTCCAGTGGACTATAATGTCCAATTGCATAAGAGAAGGCATAACTTGAAGCAGAAGGAGATGTACATGAGTTCCTACATAGAGGATTTCATGAAGTTGTGTGTGAAGACTAAGGTAAAGGAGAGTGAAGATGAGAAGGTGGTGAGATATCTCAATGGGTTGAGATTTTCCATCCAAGAAGATTTGAATCTCCACACCTCGGAGACATTCCAAAAATGCTTTCAACTAGCACTTAAGGTGGAGGAGAAGCTAAAGAGGAGACAAGAACAAAATGGTAGAGGCAAAGGGAGAAAAAAAAGAGGGGGAAGAGTCCCTTTTAGAGGTAGAGGAAATGGTTTTGGATACCAAGGTGAGTCTATCCAAGAAGGCACCACAGGAGAGAGCAATTATAACCAAGGATGAGGCTACAATCAAAGATGAAACTTCAGGGACAGAAGACCATCCTATAGAGGAGGATCCCAAGGAAGAGGACCTCCTAGATGCAAAAAATGAAACCAAGAGGGGAACATGGCCAATCGGTGTTCGAAGAAGGCTACAAGCTCCATGGGGGAAAGAAGGAGCAACTTGGTGTAGGAATCTGATTGGCAAAGTGTGGCAAGCACAAACACCTATCAAAGTGTTAATGCTCCTGATAGATATGGATACCCTGAAAGAGGAGAGGCTCTGATGATGAGGAGAGCAGTAACCACCATGAAGGTACATGATAAGGAGCCCCCATAAAGAAAGTCTCTTTTCAAGACTACCTGTAAGGCAGGAGGAAAGGTATGCAAGGTCTTGATAGACTTTGGGTCTACTGAAAATTTTGTGTCACTTGAAATGGTGGAAAAGCTTAATTGAGAGGGTTGCCACATCCTTACCCCTATAAGGTCTCATGGCTCACCCAAGGTCAGCAAGAAGTGGTAGAAGAGCAAGCTTGGGTAGAGTTTCAGATTGGATCATATAAGGATAGGTTGCTATTTGATATAGCCAAGATGGATGCATGTCATCTCTTATTTGAAAATCCATGACAGTTTGATTTGAAGGCTTACCATGATGGGGTTAGAAAAACCTATTCAATTACCAAAGATGGTAAGGTGATAGAGCTCTTACCCTTGATGGAGAGTGAGATAGAACAGAAGGGAAAAGATGCGAAAGTATTGTTGGTAGAAGGCAAGCATTTCATGAAGGAGATGGCAGAGAAGGATGCAGTTTGCTATGCCCTCATTCCCAAGTCCAAGATGAAAAAGGAGCAGTTTGCAGAGTGGAAAGAAGAAGGACCAAGGCACATAGACCCTATAGTCAAACAATTACTTGAGAAATACAAAGGCATCATCTCTGATGGAATACCAAGATCCCTGCCATCAGTGAGAGACATCAGTCATTGCATAGATCTATCTTACCAAATAAATTAGCACACAAACTTACTCCAGATCAAAATGCAAAGATGGCAAGACAAATTGAGGAGTTTCTAGAATCAAGACTAATTGGAAAAATCTTAAGCCCATGTGTAGTACTGGCAGTCCTTGCACCCAAGAAAGAAGGCACTTGGAGGCTATGCATAGACTCAAGGGCCATCAAAAAGATAACTATAAGGTATAGGGTACCAATCCCTAGGATAAAGGATTTACTTGATTGCTTGGGGAGTGCTAAATATTTCACCAAAATACTTGATTGCTTGGGGAGTGCTAAATATTTCACCAAAATGGATCTAAAAAGTGGATACCATTAGATTAGAATAAGGCCAAGGGATGAATGGAAAACAAATTTTAAAACCAATGAGGGGTTGTATGAATGGGAAGTCATGCCATTTGGGTTGTCCAACACCCCTAGTACCTTTATGAGGTTGATGAATGAGGTCTTGGTGGAGTTCATAGGAAAGTTTGTGATAGTATACCTTGATGATATCTTGATCTTTAGCCACTCAAGGGAAGAGCACCTCAAACATATAGATATGGTCCTTAAAAGGTTACATGAAGAGCAGCTAATGATAAATATGGATAAGTGTTTGTTCATGCAGGAGGATATAATCTACTTGGGCTTTGTAATCTCACCAGGTGAGTTGAAAATGGACTAGGAGAAGGTAAGTGCCATATTGTCTTGGCCTACCCCTAAAACTATGAATGATGTATGGAGTTTCCATGGTTTAGAAACTTTTTATAGGAAGTTTATTAGAGGATTTAGTCATGTTTGTGCACCTATGCTTGACACCATAAAAGGAGGACAAAAGTGCAGGTTTAGTTGGACCAAGGAGGCAGATGACTCATTTGAAACTTTGAAGAAGAAAGTTGCAGAACAACCAATCCTTGCCCTACCAGACTTCAACAAGATATTTTAGGTGGAATGTGATGCAATCCACATGGCTATTTGGGAAGTACTTGTTAGGGGTCCCACAAATACTGAGAGGGGGGGGGGGGGGGTGAATCGGTATCTAACCGGTGTTCAAAATTTCTTGAATTAAAACATGTAGAACATAATATAATAGTGTACCAGTATGCAAGAAATAATGCAATAAATAGAATCAAGTACATCCACATGAAAAGTACACCATAACACAAGATGTTAATGAGGAAACTCGGTGTGGGAAAAACCTCGATGGGATTTGTGACCCACAATATTCACTCACTGGCCAATAAGAGAATATTACTTACAATAAGGATTATACAAATCCAATATCTTGTACTGCTTTACAATAGCATCTTCAATGCCTGATTTAGTACTGGTTCCTACTCTGTTCTTTACATATACCCTTGACCTATATTTCGCACATTAGGTCTGCCTAATATTTTCCTTAATGCTTCTACTTCACATTATTCACATTCTTTTTTTATAATTCAAAATGTCTACAATGATCTCTTTTATATATAAGAGTCATTTTACAATTTGCCAAGTCAGCTTACAATAATAAACAAAATATTATATATAACAAAAATCTTGTTGGCCTCTATGCCGGTATACTTCCTTTCTTCTGTGCTGGTGTCGGTGTCCTGAGTGCCGGTGTAGAGTGTGATTTGCTGATGTCGGTATAATGTCTTTGTCGATGCCATAGGATTGCAAGGTTGCCATCAATGACAAAACCTTCAATCACATACAATGTCTCATTGGAGCGTGCATATGCCAACAATCTCCCCCTTTGGCATTGATGGCAACACTCATGAGAAATTTCAAAAAGTGTCCAAAAATGAGTAGTCCAAAAATGTTACCAAAAATGTGTGTGCTCCCCCTAAGCATATGATTCCTATGATTTGAATTTTCTCATCCCACTACTCCCCCTTTGGCATCAATGACAAAGGTTGTCAAGATGTCAGTAGAGTTTGTGGTTTCAACCTTGTAACTGGGTAGTTACAATTTGAGAAAGATCTCCCAAAATCAAGTTTATACTATCCATAAACTTCTTCCTATCCTTTATTTCTATCTTTGTTCTCTTCACTGTACCGGTGAGACGCTGCAAATGCTTTGCTGATGTTTTACTTCCCTGTATTAATGCCTCAAAAATTTCTTTCCACAGAGATGCTAGATAGTCCAATCTTGGACTTAGTTTAGATCTCAAATGTTTTGCCTTATTTATTATTATTTCTTTCTCTTTTTCCAATTTGAGTAGTTCTTCCTCAAAATTTGTTATTTTCTCCTCAAAAACTGATAGTGTATCAGGTGAGTTGACAAAGCTGTCTACAAGTTTATTTATCTCATCCTGTACCTTGCTCATTTTATTGTCAATATTTACAGTCAAAAAGTTTGTTTTATAGGTATCTTTATACAGATTTTTGTATTCTTTCAATAAATTACATAGTTCTGGTAGAAGTGTGTCAAAATCTCTATTACACTTCTTTATTTCCTCATCAAAGAATTTCTGTTTTTCAATTTCTACCTTATCCTTCACTGACTCTTCCTTTATTTTCTCAATGTTTTCTGAGATATATTTACACAATGTATCCAATTGTCCTAAAGAATCTTTCTTATCTATATTATAGTTGGGAGAAATTACCTTCAAAATTGGTATGGAATCATCAATTGCTTTGTAAGTTTGTGAGTTGTAGCTAGTTATTTTCTTGATAGAATCTAATAACACCTCAGTCACATTTGTTGATTTATATCCTGATGATGATCCAACAATCTGAGTACCGGAGGAAGTAACCAAGCTTGTGTTGACCTCTGGTAGGTTTGTTTGTGTCTGCATTTCTTTAAGCACTGGTTTTCCTACTTCACTAGTTGTCGGTGGCACTGTTTCCTTATGTACCTATTCCAGTTGTTGTTGTTTTGGAGCCTTTAGCTCTATTTGTTTCTCATTATGTTGCATTGCTTCTGTCTATGTCTCAGTCTCTACCTTTTTCTCTTTATCTTCTGCCAGTTTATCTGTTTCCCTGCTACCGGAGTCTCACTAGCCATATATGACTTAACCGTTGTATATTTGTCTATAGGTCCTGGGGACAACTGAGAGGGGGGGGGGGGGGGGTGAATCAGTTGTCCAATAAATTCAAACCAAAATCTTATTAACCAACTTAATGCTTAGTACCGGTAAGACAATTAAGTATGCCGATAAACAGTGTTAACAGAAAATTGCTTATACCGGTAAGAATTAATGCATGAAACATAAACATAAAGTCATCCACAACACATTACACAAAAATTTGTGCAGGAAAAACCATGGTGGGAAACCTTACCCACAATCAGATGATACTACTGTAGATAGTAAGTGTACAAGAGGGGTCTACACATGCAGAAAGGCCAACAGCCTAGAGCTCACTACTCAATCACAGATGGGAGTCACACTGACTATAGTTGGATGGTTAAATCCAATGAGAATGTACTGCACAAAATAGCATCTTCATATGCTGGATTTAGTAACGGTGTAATGCTGATATGCTTCTACAACAACCTAGCTTCACCTTCAAATGATGTCTTCATGTATATCTCTGCTTGATCTCACATATATCCTTCCTTAAATCTTTTTTGCATTCCACACTTTGATCTTACAAATAAGATCTTACATTTATATCATATCCTAAGACCAATTTTAGTAGTTCGGCTCTACAAGATATTACAATAAAACAATATCCGATGCAATAACTGATTGAACATGTCGTCTTAATGTATTTACAACAATAATAATTCATCTCCATAGTGTGCCATGCTAATCTGGAAAAGATAAGCCTGCCGGTGTAACCCTAGATAACCTGGACCTATTTGCCGGTAAAAGAAAATATGCAAATAAGAATATACCAATGATTATTACTTCAAAGAAAAGTGTCCACATGATGTTTTCAACATTACTAGGTGTCTTCCATTTCAATGCAGGTATCGGTGAACATTATATCCTGCCGGTTAACCATATACCGGTGACTGTTTTGAACAGTTTACTGATTGCCGGTGAATGTTGCTAGATCTCCAAAGTAGGTGTATTTAGCAAGTGTTGACATCAATGACAAAACCATACCAAAATTCCAACAATCTCCCCCTTTGGCATTGATGGAAACACAAGATGGAAAAACAATCAGAGTGCCAAACAGAAATGCCAAGTACAAAAATCAACAATCTCCATTTCTCCCCCTGAGAGTAACATGTGTTTATTCAAGGATTTATTTTCAATACCAATCTCTCCTCAAAAAGGTAATGCATTTTTCAAAATATCTTTCCTTAATGTTTTTCCATATCTCTCTCCCCCTTTGACATCAAATGTCAAAGTCACAAAAAGTCAAGTTCATACAAAATACCAACCAATTCAATATACCAACTACTCCCCCCGAGAAGTAGCTTCCTCATCAAATACCAGAATAAAAGATTTGTCCATTTAATTTTGCTGGTTGATGACAATCATCAACTGTCTAAGTCTCTACCGGTGGAGGTAAGACTCCGAGCTGATCTCTGAGATACTCAAAAGTTTCCTTAGGCAAAGGTTTTTTAAAAATATCTGCCAGCTGTTCTTTAGTATTCACATAAACCGGTTTTATTTTCTTTTCTTCAACTTTTTCCCTTAGAAAATTTAGTTTGATAGAAATATGTTTTGTTTTAGAATGTAATACTAGATTCTTAGATATATCAATTGCTGCAGTGTTATCACAATATATAGTAATAGGTTCCTTGCATTTTACCTTTATGTCTTTCAACATTTGCTTAAGCCAAAGTACCTATGTATAGTTTGTTGCTGCTGCAACATATTCTGATTCTGTTATTGATAAAGATGTACAACTCTATTTCTTACTTAACCAAGAAACTAATCTCTTTCCAAGAAAGAATGCTCCTCCAGTGGTTCTTTTTCTACCATCCACATCTCCTACCCAATTTGCATCTGTGTATGCATATAAATCAAAATTTTCATCTTTAGGATACCATAATCCAAGATTTGTTGTGCCTTGTAAGTACCAAAAAATCCTTTTTACTGCTGATTCATGATTTTCCTTAGGATTACTTTGAAATCTAGAAACTATACATACTGCATTCATAATATCAGGTCTGGTTTGTGTCAAATACAGTAAGCCTCCTATCATAGATTTGTATCTAGTTGGATTGATAGGTGTAGATTCATCCCTTTGAGATAATTTGTCATTTGTAGTTATAGGTGTGCTTACTAGTTTAGAGTTTTCCATCCCAAATTTCTTAGGTAGCTCTTTCAAGTACTTAGATTGACTCAAAAATATGCCTTTATTAGTCTATAAAATCTGCAATCCTAAAAAGAATTTTATTTCTCCAATCATAGACATTTCAAATTCATGCTGCATTTTAAGAGAAAATTCTTTGCATAATCCATCTTCTCCTCCAAAGATTATATCATCAACAAATACTTCCATAATCAAGATGTCATCATTAGTTACTTTGTAATATAAATTGCTATTTGCATTTCCTTTAGTAAAACCAATTTTTAAAAGATACTTATCCAATCTTGCATACCAGGCTCTTAGAGCTTGTTTTAGTCCATATAGAGCTTTTCTTAATCTGCAAACCATATCATTGTCATCTGTCAAAGAAAATCCATCAAGTTGTTCAATATAAACTTCCTCTTCAAGATCTCATTCAAAAATGCACATTTAATATCCATTTGATAAACTTTGTAATCCTTGTGAGCTGCAAAGGCCAAGAATAATCTAACTGCCTCAATTCTGGCTATGAGTGCAAAGGTTTCATTGTAATCAACTCCTTCTTTCTGAGAATATCCCTTACACACTAGTCTTTCTTTATTCCTGACAACCTTACCATCTTCATTGAGTTTGTTTCTAAATACCCATTTGGTTCCAATTACATTTTTATTTTCAAGCCGGGGAACTAATGTCCAAGTATTATTTTTCTCAATTTGTCCTAATTCTTCTTCCATATCTTTAATCCAAAATTTATCTTCACATGCCTCATTGATAGATAATGGTTCAATTTGAGAAATAAGACATACCTCTTCATTTGCCAATCTTCCTCTTATCATGACTCCTTTAAATTTGCTTCCAATTATCTGATCTTCAGAATGATTCAGTCTTACATACTGGGGTGTCTTAGTCTATTGTTGTTCTTCAATTATTATGGAATCCTCTGATGATACCAGAGTAACTGGATCATCATTCTATACCAGTGGATTTACTGTTGGTTCATTTGTCATAATTTCTGTTATCGGTTCAGAGTCTATATACCTTGAAGTTCCTCTGAATTGTTCATGAATTTTACATTTGTACTCTTAATAATTTTTTGTAATCTTTTATTAAAACATCTATAAGATTTACTCTTAGATGAATAACCAAGAAATATTCCTTCATCACTTCTAAGATCAAACTTGCCAATATACTCATCTCTTCTAATATAACATTTACTTCCAAAAATAATGAAATACTTAAGAGTAGGAGTATTACCAAACCATAGTTCATGAGGGGTCTTACCGGTTTCACCTTTGATGTGAACTTTGTTGAATGTATAGACAACAGTGCTTACTGCCTCTCTAGTACACATGTGGTAGATTTGCTTCTGATAACATACTTCTTGCTACATCCAAAATAGTTTTGTTTTTCCTTTCAACAACTCCATTCTGTTGTGGTGTCTGAGGTGCTGATAAGTATCTTTTGATTCCATTTACTTCATAGAATGTATTAAAATCTCTAGATGTGAATTCTCCTCCTTGATCTGATCTTAAACATTTAATTTTCTTACCGGTTTCATTTTCAACCATTGCTTTGAATAGTTCAAACTTCCCAAGTGCTTCTGATTTTTCTCTGAGGAAAGTAAACCAACACATTCTAGAATAATCATCAATAATTAGCATGAAATATCTATCACCTTGTAAGCTTTTAGTTCTAGCCGGACCACATAAATCAGTGTGGATTAAATCAAGAGCATTATTGGATTTTTCTGGAATACTTTTGAAACTAGCTCTAACTTGTTTTCCAAATTGACATTCTTTGCAAATTGTATTATGAGGTTTCCTAATTTTAGGTAGATCTCTAATTGCCTTAGAAGTACTGATTTTTACCATGCAATCAAAATTTACATGACATAGTCTTTTATGCCATAGCCAACTTTCATCTATATGAGCAATTAAGCATGCCTTTTCACTGTTATTCAAATGAAAGTGTATATGGTGAAAATGGATAAAACAATAATAATGATATTGAAAGGCTAAATGAATTCAACCACAAAACCCTAGCCTAACAACAACAAAGATCCACCATAACATATGAAGATTACCTAAGACAATGCAAATCAAATGAAATCACAAAGATTATACCATCGCATGTCCAATAGGGTTTGGATCTCCATTCTTCCTATCTCCATTAATCTTGCTTGGTGTATTTGCTCTCAGATTTTATGTGCACAAGAGCTCAACAAAGAATGGAATGTGGTTGCAAGTAGGATCGCATATGCCAAGTAGTCAATTGATCAAGTAGTTAGGTCATTAGGATGATTGATTAGGGTTGATAATGAAGGAAGCATCTCCTTATATAGAAGACACTATATGAAATGGAGGGATAAGTTTGAGAGGTGTAAAAGGAGGTCGGCTATGATTAGAGGGTAGGTAAAAGAAATAATAAAATAATGAAAGGGGTAGGTAGTGTATGAATTAAGAGATGAATGACATGTGTCATGGGTAGAAAAGGTTAATAAATTAATTAAATAAATAAAGATTTATTTAATTAATAGAAGGAGTGAGATCAATTAAATAAATAAGATATTTATTTAATTTAGAAAAAGGAAAATTTAAATAAATAAAGGTATTTATTTAAATGATAAATAAGGCTAGAAGAGGATAAATGAATTAATTAAATAAATAAAGATTTATTTAATTAATAGAAGAATTAGGCTAAAGTAATTAAATAAATAAAATATTTATTTAATTAGACTGGACAATTTTGGGTGTCTACATTTTGCCCCTCTTTGAGACAATGCAACTTGTCGCGTTGTTTCAAAGAAGATAATATGAACTGATACAAAGTTGCCCCAAGATGGGAATGATATGCCCCCTCAAGAGATTGGATGAAAAAATGTCTGAAAAGATCGTAAACAGTCTCTCAATAAGAAAGATGGGATAGAATGGACTGACCGGATAAAGTGACAGAGTCACGGGATAATGAAGACTGACTCAGGAAACGAGGGCTAGGGCAGTCTATAAGATAGACCACGAAGGAAATACATCCTCATTGTCATCTACACCTCCAAGAGATTAGAGTGCAGAGAGAGAAAAGAGCAGCAGCAGTCAACAGTGATGGTAATGGCTCACAGATTCGATCACATTCGCCGATTTCAGAGGCCAGTAGAGGCAAGAGAGCCAATAAGTACCACAAAACCTCCTTGTACTTTGTCGCAATAAATGTTGTCATTAATGCATACTAGGTAATGTAATAAATGTGTGTTTATGTTTGGAAAACATGTTTGTGTCCAAAAATGTGAATTTTTGTCTTCTAGGTCAAATCGACAGTTCTGTGATGAACATACGCTGTCGATTGGATGAGCTACTGAGAGGATACACTCAAGCAGGTCCTCTAGGGAAGACAAGAATTGCAAATAGGGCTAGGATTGACAATTCTGTGATAGAACATACGTTGCCAATTAGGAAACTACTCAAGAGGATTCACTCAAGCATAGGCCCTAGGATAAGATAGATCAAGGCACTTTGTGATGAATACTGAGTACCAAGATGTAGTACTTTGTGATGAACAGGGAGTACTAAAATATGAGCACCACTTTGTGATGAACAGTGAGTGCAAATGTGAGCAGCTCTTTGTGATGAACAGGGAGTGCCAAACACGTAGTACTTTGTGATGAACAGGGAGTACCACTAGGATAGAAGCAACACTTTGTGATGAATAGTGAGTGTCACTAGGACTGAGATGATTGATTTGTGTGACTGCAAGAGTATTTGCATATGCTGGAGTCACGAGAGAGATTCCCATCAACTCAGAGGTTGCGACTTGAGTTGACAGCCAAGGACTGAGCTATGATTGAGGCTATGGGATTGAGACATATTCTGTATGTGCCTGAGTTTCGGGTGAACATGGGATTGCTGATTGCACTGGCGAAGAGGTGGCACTCTGAGACTTGCACTTTTCATTTGCCGATGGGGGAGATGACAATCACCTTGGAGGATGTATACAGGATTATGCGGATACAGATTGATGGGGAGCTGATTCTGTACGATTGAGATAGAGACAGGGATGCCCTTAGATGAGTGTTCTAGGATCCGAGACTGGAGATGAGGGTGGGACATGTGGCATGGGATACCATGACATGGATAGGATTAGCACTACCAATAGTGTTGGCAGGAGTTATCAGTGGGTTCCTTTGTATCAGTTTTGTACCATTTTGTATGATGATGTAGACACCTGCGGGTGATTGTAGCCATATGATTTTGACATCATTGTATCATGACACTTTATATATATATATATATGAGATGATTAATCTTTGCGGCAACTATATGCATGTGTACCTATGTGATTTATGTTCTTATGTGATGCTTATGATATGGATGCAAATATGTATATGATGCAATGCAATATATTTTTTTGTTCTTTTATATTTTATATGTGTATGCATGATGAAAATGTGAATGTATGTAATGCAGATGAATATGATAATGCAAATGTAAATTGTGCTAACAGGTGTTGTGTGCAGGATGTGATGCAGTTGTGATATCTATATGTATGCATGAAATGTTTATATGTGGTAATGTAGGTACAACTACATGAAATGCAAATGTTTTTGGTGTGTCATTATACTCAGTCATGTGATAACAAGCTACATGGACTCGAGAAGGATGATGGAAGTCAATCAAGAAAGGGGAATGAAAGATAGAAGATATGAAAGTGAAAGAGCTTCTTGTGCGTTATCATCATTGAGCTTTATTATGGCAAGTAGGTTATGACAATCGAGGCATATGTTCGACCCAGAAAGTCATTGTACCTGTTTGCATGGAGATAAGACAGTCACAAACAAGGAATGCCCTAGTTCATACTAGACTCATAGTGTCCTCATATCCTTGGACAAGTCATAGCATTACTAAGAGACAATCCACAAACAGCAGAGAAAAATAGGTGACGATACCCCATCCTCACCTTTCTAGTCAAAGACATCCTGGAGATAGAATCTCTAGTCAGAGACATCCCAGAAAAGTTAAAAGACATGTCACCAAGAAATAAAATCAAAATAACACCAAGAATCGACACCAACATCCATTGTAGTCCTCAAGTTTAGTGTCCCTTGTCACTTGTATAAGTCTTATTTGATTGTGGTCATAATGTTTACTTTCACAAAATGGATAGATAGCACTGAACCATAATGTTGTTTGAGTCTATTGAAAGATTTGATTTGTTGAAGGCCATTTTTGTTGTTGTGTCTCATCTGAAACTGACTGAATCCATGAAATTGATACTTTATTGCAGAGAAGATGAAACTTTATTGTGGATTGTGCGTGGATAGACTGAAGGAAGCTGGAAGAAACTGTACTCCTCAAAACATGTGATGTTCTCAGTTCCACACCCATCACTAGACGTAGGATTTGCCTTAGCCACAGATAGGATCTGATTTATTATGAATGGAAAGGGAGGTTTATTATGAATGGCGAACCAATCTTGGGTAGATCAATAACAAGCCATGATGGGAATGGGTAAGTTTATTATGGATGAATTGGTTGTGAGTGTGTGCAAAGTGAAAGGATGAAAGTGAATCCTGAAGGAGGGAGGAGCAATGTCTCTACGCATGGCGCTGGTGACCCAGTTTTCACCATGGTACTTGCCTAGGGCGCCACCGAAGTGGTTTTCACCATTGGACAAAATTATTTCTCTTTACTTTTTTCAATTTTTCAATGTTTTTTGTGTCACAAGGCACCTATTTGCCAGGTTTTCACCAAGTAACGATTTTTTTTGTTTTATAATTTTTTTTTGTATTTTTGAAATTTTTGATTTTTTTTGTATTTTTGAAATTTTTTATTTTTTTGGATTTTTAAAATATTTTATTTTTTTGTATTTTTGAATTAGGATATTCCAAAGAGCTATGTGTAGAACCTACGAAGGTGCATGTTGTTGATAGGATCTTCCAAAGGTTCACCTTCTGTAGTTGAGAGCTGATAAGCCCTAGATCCATATGCTGCTGTAATGATGTAAGGACCAAGCCAATTTGGTTCGAGCTTGCCCTTCTTCTCTCTGTCTTGCTGATTTTTGGGATTTTCTCTAAGAACCAAATCACCTACCTCAAATGTGTGAGGCTTGACTTTATGATTGTAATTGCATTGTTCCTTGACTGAATGATATGTAGCTCGAGTGACTGTCTTCCTTGATGAAGGAATTGAGATAGAATTACTAGCGTGTGGACTACACAGGCCCGTATGCATGTCACCTGAAGAAGTTTGGGCATCCCTGATAACAAAGTCCTTTGAGGAAGCTCCATTAAAGGTCCATGATATATCGCCAAAAGGGGATGGATGTGTGGAACAAGTGGATGAGTGATGAAGGCTTATGATTGTGAAAAGAAGTGAAAGTAGGATAGCATGATGGAGACTTAAGATCAACAAGTATGCTTTTTGGCTTGAAATTTTAGAATTTTTGCCCCCAGTTATTTTGATATTAGGGGAGATCATCTCTTACTCTTTTTTCTTCATAGGATTTTTATCCTTGACTTTGATTTTTGCAGAGTCCAATAGCTTTTGATTTTGATTTGGACTGAATGACTTTTCTTTAATTTTGACTTTTATATTTTTCTTTTCAAAGCTTGATTTTTGATCCCCAATGAGTAAGGGATTTTGTAATTCTTGTTGATCCAAGTCTGGAAGTGGAGTGGAAATGGAATGAGTGGATGAAATGGTAAGGCTATGTGAGCTCTCAAGAGGGTTGGAAATACACTCAATAGATTCTTTGTTGGAACCATTCTTAGGACTATTGATATCAAGAGTTGCTTGCACCACTAGAGGAGATTTGCATTCAGACTCAGTAGCCACAAAACTAAGTGGTTCACATCCAATTCCTTGCAAATTATTTATAGATTGTTCATGTTGACTGAATACCTTAGGAGATAGTGGAAGTTGATCAACATGAAAGATATACTCACCACATTCCAAGTCTCTAATCTTGAACTTTTCTTTCAGCTCTGATTGTTTGGATGTAGAAGCTTTCAAGGATTCTGGATCCACATATGTTGATGATGAAATTTCTTCTCTATTGACTGGGACAATTGTTTCTGACTGAGGTTGTAGATTGTTGCAATATATGAATGGATTTGGATTCGCTTTAACAATCACTTCAACTCCATTATGTGGAAACTTGATACATCGATGATATGTAGATGGTATTGCGCCCATCTCATGAATCCATGGACGTCCTAGCAATATGTTGTATGTGAGATCTAGATCTAGGACTTGACAAACCATATCCTTTGTAACTGGCTCAACTCTAAAAGGTAAGGTGACTGTGCCTTTGGATGAACGCTCTTCATCATCATATGCCTTGATGGTAATTTTGTTTGTAGAATTCACAACTTTATCAGAATATCCCAATTGTTTAATAGTGCTCAATGTACAAATTTTTAGACCTGCTCCTCCATCTATCAGGACTTGTTTTATTCAATGTTTGTGTATGAAGGCTTCAATGTGTAGTGGTGCATTATGTGGCTGACTTATGAAGGCATCATCGGCTTCTGTGAATGTAAGAGAGTGTGGAATGGAAAGGTATCCCACCATGGCTTGAAAATGGTCCACATTCAGATCAGTAGGAACGATAGTGTCTCTCAAGATTTTGTCAAGAATAGCTTTATGTGTGGGGGATATGCGTAGGAGCTCAAGAATGGAGATGAGCATGGGTGTCTTCCCTAACTTTTCTACAAGGTCATACTCAGGCTTGGTTGATGAGGAAGTGGTGTTTTTAGCTGGAGCACCTTGCAAAGTGAATTTACCTCGATGGGTTGTAACATGACATTCAAAGGTAGGTTTGGAAGAAGATCCAATTCCTTTCAGAACGATCTTGGGTCTCTGGGTAGAATTCTCAGGGGTTTTGTCCTTGATGATAATGGTAGAGACATAATTGTCCATTGAGATATGATTAATAGTTGAATCATAGTTATAAGATGCTCTGGTATAGTTGGTCTGGTCATCTATGGCTGCAGCTTTTCCCTTGTCATGTTTTGGGAATGGTTCCTTAAACATCTCATGTTCTTGATTGGATGAGTGTCCTTCAATCTCAATGCCACCTCTATCAATAAGATCTTGTATAATGTTCTTCAGTCGATGACAATTTCCTATTTTATGACCCTTGCTCTTATGGAATTCACAGTACTCATCATCATTCCACCAATTTGGTTTGACCTTTGGCTCATATGGCAGAAAATATGGAATTGTGATTACTTTGTTTGCCACTAGCTTCTTGAAGACTGACTCAAGTGGCTCTCCCATTGGAGTGTACTTCCTTCGTGATCTAGAAGTTGTTTGAGTATTCACTTGATTGTTTGTAGAGCTTGATCCAAAAAAATGATTTTTGGTCGCACTGTGTTGGCATCAACAACACCATCATTGACTGTGTTCTTGTTTCTATTCCAAAATCTTGGCTTGTCTTTTCCTTTAAAGTCATCTTTGTTTTCCTTGAATATCTTAATGACTCCTTGTTCAATTAGGACCTTCTTTGTTGCTAATCCTTTTTCAATGACGTCCTTGAAGGTAGACAAACAAGCTTTTCTTAGATCATAGCCAATGTCTTTGTTAATGTTTTGTGTGAACATCTCTACCATTTGTTTTTGTGGAATTTCACAAGAGCATCTGCTGGCTAGATTTCTCCTTCTTTGTAAAAATGATGCCAAAGACTCTCCCTCTTTTTGCTTGGTGTTGCACAAAGTAGTGACTGATATGTTTGTCTCTATGTTGTAGGAGAAATGTTGGATAAATGCCTCTGCTAAGTCACCCCATGACTTAATTCCAGGTGGAAGTTGGGAGAACCATTCCATAGCTTGATCACCTAGGCTTTGTGGGAATAATCTCATCAAATATGTCTCTTCTGCTGCTACCTCAATGCAAGCTGTGAAAAACTATCTTATGTGTGCCTTAGGATCCCCTTTTCCTCTATACTTATCAAATTTAGGCATCACAAAGTGTGTAGGAAAAGGAGGCATTGGAATGCTCTTGTCAAATGGATAAGGACATATGTCTCTCATTGTGTATGTTGGCTTTGGTGTATTTATGTCCTCCATTTTCTTTTGTAAGTCCCTAATTTATTGCTCCAAATTTCTCTTAGGTGGAGATCAACTTCTTGGACCATACCCTATGCTTGAGGCACCAATTGGAGGAGGAGCATGTTGCATATATGGATGATATTGATCATACACATGTTCATATGGAGGAGCTCTATAGTGATGCTGCATATATGGACCACTTGGTATAGATTCATGTTGAGGAACACAATATCTATTTTGTCTATGTATACCATACTCTACAGGCATGTCATGTTCTAATGTGTTGCCCCCAAATTTGACAAGGGGTTTCCTTGTGTCCAAATTTTGAGCATGCCTTTGAATATCCAATTGCTTTGGTGGTTGATCCTTAGCATTGATATGTGATTGAGCATATTTCTCTGCATAAGACTTCCATAATGGTCTACGAAGGTGAGTATCATATGCTTGACCATGTGTATGTGGGACCTCTAGTTTTTGAAACAAAGATGATGTTGATTCAGGTACAAGATGTGGTCTTCTATTGCCTCCACTATTAGGCCTCCTGTGATCCATGTTGGAGTGAGGTTGTTGCAAAGGTCGATTTTCCATTATGTGAGACATGTCAAAATCATGAGGTATCTTGGCTCCACTTTGTGCCATCATTTGTAAGAAGTATTGTCTATCCCTCCTCATTATTTCCTCAACCAATTGATTGAAACGAGGATCCATAATGGATTCTTCCACATCTGCTGAATGTACTGAAAAGTTGTCCATATCATCATTGTGTGTATCATTGTTGTTTGTAGTGTCCATGTTCTCAACATTTGGAATGTTTCTATAGGCATCCATGTGAGGTAATGTAGTATGATCAGAATTGAAAAAGATATCATTGTCATACTCATAATAACTCATGTTTGCGGACTCTTGAGCCTCTTTAGTTTCTCTCCTAGATTTTTGAAGACGGGTTTCAACCATGAACCAGGTATTGACCGAGATGTGTGAGACTAGATGAAAAATGGAAAAAGTATGGAAGACCAAGAGTTGGATGGAATGTAAATGAATCTGAGGTGTACTTGCAATGTCCAAAGTGTAAGACCAAGTATGTATGTAGTAGAGTAGGTGTGACTTCCAAAGAGAGGATAGTTTCTCTTGGTGAGGTAAGTTGACCTTGACTCTAAGTAAGACCAAATGAGACCCAAAGGTGATAGACCTTGATGAGGGACCACTTAGCAAAATGTTGTTGTATGTAGTGTGTTGACAAAGTATGATGAGGACAAGCAAGTGACCTTTTGACTCATGTTTAGACAAATGTAAATTTAATGCAAGATGTAAAGCAATGATGGACTTTGTGAGACCCAAAGACAAGTTGAATGCTAGATGAAAACCTGGAGAAACAACCTAGGAAGCTCAAGAATTCTGAAACTGATTGCTCTTGTTTGCTGGACTGTAAAATTTTTCCAATTTGTGAAGTTGTTGGTTGTGACCAAATTTGAATGTTTGACTATTTTTCGTGACAAGAGGACACAATGTTAATGAGGACTCAATGTTTGCAAGTGTCTAGACTCAAAATGACTCCAAGAAAAGTGTGTTGTTTGATGTAAAAATGTTTTGTTGTTTGGTCTTGAATGTTTTGAATGTTTAAAATAAGTCAAGCACAATTCTTATGGTTGGCCAAGACAATAGTTGTTGATCCAACATGAGGTTTTACCCTCGAGGCTACGCTATTCAGAGCGGATACTTAGATGTTTGACCTTACTGGCTCCACCCTCGGCACTCACTTCTCGGGTTAGCCAAGCATCAGTCCCCACAAAAACTCCTCGTGGTGAACTTTGTATCTCTACTAAGAACCGTATGTGTGTGGGCTGCTACCAGAGGTCCGACCTCCTGCCTCAACAACTAGAAGGATTTTGGCTTTTAAAACAAAAAGGTGCTAGTAAGGGCATCCGCTCATGTGGCCATACATGCGGCACTTTCAGCTCTGTAAATATAGAAGGCTCCCAGTCGGTAGGGGTTACGCCCTACAGCTGATCAAATAAATTTGATCAAACGGGTTTATGGGGAGACATAATGTCGGTATGAACTAATCAGCACATGTTATCCATAGTTTTCACCATGAATACAGTTGTTTATAGTGGTTTGGAAGAGGTGGGTTTTCCTCGCTACCACTTAGGTCATTCTCTTCTCACTAGTAGTCCTAATGACCACACGGAAAGACAGACCCTCTAGAGATTAAACAAAAAGAGCCTATTGCTTAAGACACAAAAGACAATGATTCAATTTTAGTGCACCAATTGAAGTGTTTGCTAGTCTATGAAAATAAAGCACACAATAAAAATCCAAAAACCCTTGCCAAGGACTTGCAACAAATATTTATTAGTAGTTTGGATTGTTTGAAATAATCACCCCTTCCTGCAAGCACACAAGTTAGGTAAATTTTAGATCCAAAAGACTTTGTGAAATAGGGGCCTTCAACAATGCATTTTGTTGACCAATTTAAAGATCTGATTCATCATAAAAAAAGACCAATTGTAAAATTTCAAGAGATTTTCAGAAATGTAAGAAAATCCAAAAAATTTGCTAATTTGCTCCAAAAATTAATTTTTTATGAAAAATCATAAACAAATTCATATAAAATGCAAAATAGATCCAAAAAATCTAAAATTTTTGCTGGAGAGTCTTGATGGTCTTCCAAACCTTCATAAAAAAATTTATGCAACAAAGCCAAGCAATTTGTGAGATATGAGTAAAATAATGCAAAACCCTAATTTTCAAAGATCTGATTTTTGAGGAATAATTTTGCATCAAATTTAAAATCACAAAGCACAAATACTATGTATAATTCTGAGATATTTCCAAAAATGTAAGAAAATCCAAAAAATTTGCTAATTTTCTCTCAAAATTATTTTTTAAAAAAAAATCATAAAAAATTCATATAAATTGACAAAATGATCCAAAAAGTCTGAAAGTTTTAGTGAATTCTTCTAATAATTTTCCTGACCTGAAATTTTTTTTTTTATGTCAAAATTCAAAGCCGTTTGTGAGATCTGATCAAAATAAGGAAAAACCCTAATTTTTAAAGATCTGATTTTTAGGGAAATATTTTGCATCAAAATTAAAATCACAAAGAACAGATCCTATGTATAATTATGATAGATTTTCAAAAATGTAAGAAAATCCAAAAAATTCTCTCATTTGCTCTCAAAATTAATTTTTTATGAAAAATCATAAAAAATTTATAGAAAATGAAAATTTGCTCCAAAAATTTTGAATTTTGGATTGATAGCTCTTGATACTTTCTTCAACTTGGAAAAAACATTTGGTGCAAAATTTCTTAGCCGTTTGTGAGATATGATCAAATCTCTCCAAGATCTTGATTTTGTGTCCAAAACCCTAGCTGCACAAGGTTATTCTCCAAATTGTTTTACAAAATAGCAATATAGGGTTAGAAAAATCTGCAAAAAACATAGATCTAAGAAAAATGCATGTCCCATGGGGCATGCCAAAATGTATATGGTGAAAATGGATAAAACAATAATAACAATATTGAAAGGCTAAATGAATTCAACCACAAAACCCTAGCCTAACAACAACAAAGATCCACCATAACATATGAAGATTACCTAAGACAATGCAAGTCAAATGAAATAACAAAGATTATACCATCACATGTCCAATAGGGTTTGGATCTCCATTCTTCTTATCTCCATTGATCTTGCTTGATGTATTTGCTCTCAGATTTTATGTGCACAAGAGCTCAACAAAGAACGGAATGTGGTTGCAAGTAAGATCGCATATGCCAAGTAGTCAATTGATCAAGTAGTTAGGTCATTAGAATGATTGATTAGGGTTGATAATGAAGGAAGAATCTCCTTATATAGAAGACACTATATCAAATTTAGGGATAAGATTGAGAGGTGTAAAAGGAGGTCGGCTATGATTAGAGGGTAGGTAAAAGAAATAATAAAATAATGAAAGGGGTAGGTAGTGTATGAATTAAGAGATGAATGACATGTGTCATGGGTAGAAAAGGTTGATGAATTAATTAAATAAATAAAGATTTATTTAATTAATAGAAGGAGTGAGATCAATTAAATAAATAAGATATTTATTTAATTTAGAAAAAGGAAAATTTAAAAAAATAAAGGTATTTATTTAAATGAGAAATAAGGCTAGAAGAGGATAAATGAATTAATTAAATAAATAAAGATTTATTTAATTAATAGAAGAATTAGGCTAAAGTAATTAAATAAATAAAATATTTATTTAATTAGACTAGACAATTTTGGGTGTTTACAGAAAGATATTACCTCTAGTCTGATTACCAGTTGCAATTTCCAAACCAGTTCTATTCATGATTTTGCATTTTCCATTTTAAAAGTGTAACTGAAAACCTTTCTCAGCTAATTGACCAACACTTAAAAGATTATGTTTTAATCCTTCAACATAGTAGACATTATCAGTGTTATGTTTACCATCAAGAGATATTGAACGCTTACCTTTGATTGAACAAGATTTGTCATCTCTGAATCTTACTAAACCTCCATTGTATTCTTGAAAGTTCAAGAATTTACCTTTGTCTCCAGTCATGTGATGTGAGCATCCTGAGTCAATAATCCATTCATCCTTTGATTCCACTTTAGCTGCTAGGGCTTGTTCTACCAGTTGAGCAATAGGTACCAGTTGATCTTCTGTTATAGCAACAAAGACCCATCCGTTGTCTACTGGATCCTCATCAGAATCATCAGCCACGCCTTCATCAGCAATGTAACAAGATTTATCTTTTTTTTTATTAAATCTGTATCTCTGATATTCTGGATTGGGTTTGTATGTCCTTCTAGCTTCTTCTCTTAGTCTAGCATGTCTATCAGGGCATCTTGAAGCCATATGACCAATCTTATTGCAGTTGAAACATTTAAAGGGTGCTTTACCTTCATACTTACTTCCAATTGGACCTTTTGGCATTTTTCTTGCAAATAGTGCTCAAGCTCTTCATTCTCCTTCCTGGTTTCTTCAAGTTCTCTTGCATAAAAGGCTCTCCAGTCTGATTTATCAAAAGATGGAGCAGATGATGTTGATGCTTTGAAGGCCAAATCAGTTTTTATAGTAGCAATAGGACCAAATTCCTCAATTTCAAAAGTTGAAAGTTTTCCAATCAATGTATCCCTAGTTACTGACGTATTAGGCATTTTTCTCAACTCATTAATAGTAGTAACCTTCATTTTATATGTCACTGGTAAACCTCTTAAGATTTTTGAAACAATCTCATCTTCACTCAAGGTTCCTCCACAACATTTGATACCTAAAACAATTTCATTTACTCTTTCCATAAAAGCAGAAATTTTTTCATCTTCTTCCATTTTCAGATGTTCATACCCGACTCAGAAGCTTTCAAGTTTTGTAATTTTGACTGTGGAATCCCCTTCATTCAATGTTTCCAAATGATCCCAAATAGCTTTTGTAGTAGATCTATCTGATAACCCCATGATTTGTTGATTTGATAATGCGCTCAAAAGTGCTTCTCTTGCTTTGCAATCATTTTCTTCATCTTTAGCTAAAGTAATAGGAGCAGTCTAACTAGCTACACCAGTAGTATAACCATTCTTAGTAACTTCCCAGATATCTTTACCAATGCAATTCAGATGTGTCTCCATTCTGATTTTCCATATTCCATAGTTGGTTTCATCAAGTTTAGGACTATCCTTTTTGAAATAATTAGTAGACATTGGATCTCCTCAAGTTGTTAAACTTCTGCAAAAAGAGGACTAGGCTCTGATACCAATTGTAGGTCCCGGGGACAACTGAGAGGGGGGGGGGGGTGAATCAGTTGTCCAATAAATTCAAACCAAAATCTTATTAGCCAGCTTAATGCTTAGTACCGGTAAGACAGTTAAGTATGCCAGTAAATAGTGTTAACAAAAAATTGCTTATACCGGTAAGAATTAATGCATGAAACATAAACATAAAGTCATCCACAACACATGACACAAAAATTTGTACGTGGAAACCCTGTAAGGGGAAAAAACATGGTGGGAAAAATTACCCACAATTAGATGATACTACTACAGATAGTAAGTGTACAAGAGGGGTCTGCACATGCAAAAAGGCCAACAACCTAGAGCTCATTGCTCAATCATAGATGGGAGTCACACTGACTACAGGTTGATGGTTAAATCCAATGAGAATGTACTGCACAAAATAGCATCTTCATATTTTGGATTCAGTACCGGTGTAATGCTGATATGCTTCTACAAAAACCTAGCTTCACCTTCAAATGATGTGTTCATGTATATCTCTACTTGATCTTGCATATATCCTTCCTTAAATCTTTTTCGCATTCCACACTTTGATCTTACAAATAAGATCTTACATTTATATCATACTCTAAGACCAATTTTAGTAGGTCGGCTCTACAAGATATTACAATAAAACATTTTTAAAATAATACAATATCCGATGCAATAATCGATTGAACATGTTAGCTGAATGTATTTACAACAATAATAAATCATCTCTATAGCATGCCATGCTGATCTGGAAAAGATAAGCCTGCCGGTGTAACCCTAGATAACCTGGACCTATTTTCCGGTAAAAGCAAATATGCAAATAAGAATATGCCAATGATTATTACTTCAAAGAAAAGTGTCCACATGATGTTTTCGACATTACCAGGTGTCTTCCATGTTAATGCAGGTACTAGTGAACATTATATCCTGCTGGTTAACCATATACCAGTGACTGTTTTGAACAGTTTACTGATTGCCGGTGAATGTTGCTAGATCTCCAAAGTAGGTGTATTTAGCAGGTGTTGACATCAATGACAAAACCATACCAAAATACCAACATTGTCTACTACTATGTTGATCTTCTGAGTATCAACATTCATAGTATATAGGACTTCAGGATTAGGATTATTATCCTCTACATCCATACTCTCAGCTGCCAGTTGATCTTCAGTAGTTGTTGATTTTACCGGTGGAGTGTTTAAAGAAGGTGGTGGTAAGTTGTCTCTAACCTTGATACTTGGTGGTCCACCAACTTTACCTTTCCCCTTGTCTCTACTATACCTTTATAGGTTTAGGGTTCCTGTACTCTTCTTGTTTTTCTTTCTCAACCAGGAATATATCCCATCCATCTTTTGTTTCCTATGTCACTTCATTAACTCTTCCTACCATTAGTGAAATATGCCGGTGTGTAGTAGAAAATACTATTTGGTTGGCCTTTGCAATCAGATCATCAATTTCTTGTGGAGAGTTTACCGGATATACAACAAGTAACTTCTCAGTCTTTATTTTCTTATCCAATTCTATCACTGCCCATCTTCTTGCCTCTAGTCTTTTGAATAATTCATCAGGAATTTCATTGACTACTTCCATCAAAAATTTCTTTTACATATCCATGTGCAATATAACACTATTTTCAACTTGTTCTTTTTCATCAGCTGTTAGAGTGTCATATATTTTCTCTATGTTCTTCAGTTTACCTTCCTCTGTGATTTCATTCAGTAGTATATCAAGAGGAGCCAAGTCTTTGTTTGTCCTTTTCTTCTTCTTGGGTGTCAGTTTCTTCTTTGGTGTGGTCTTTCTAACCAGAGATCTCACTGCTTGTTGCTTTTGCCTTGTCCTCCTAGGTGAAGGTGTGGTTGCCGGTGAGGGATCTCTTTTTCTTACAACTCTTTTAAAAGTTGTAGGGATGTCACTTCTTGAAGAAGTACCTACCGGTGATAGGTGAGTTTCAGACTATGGAGCTGCTAACTCATCCTCTGTTATGCTGGTTTTCTTCAATACATCTTCCTTGATGGCTTTTGCTTGTCTGGACCCTTTCCTTACAACTGCCTCAACCTTTTTCACCCTTTTCTTTGATTGAATTTGGCTTTCTATGGTTTCAGCACTACCAAATACTTCTTCTTTTGGTTCTCTGGGGGCTTCCAAAAGTGCTTTGGCATATGTTTCAACTATGTGATCATCTATTTCATAGCCCATCTCGGTTACCCAAACTATCCTTGGGATGACCGCTTCCATCCAAATTTCATCTTTCTTGATGACAAAGCATATATCATCTTTGTATTTGTCTACAATCTTTTGTGATAACCTTACTCTTTTCTTCATTTTAGCTTTTAATGCTCGAAAGAAGTCATTAATATTGTTTTCCTTGTTCTCACCCATGTTATTGAATAGTTCAGTCAATTGTTTGCCTACCGGTATGTCATATCCAAGTTCTTTGTAACCTATACTGGGAACCTGTTTTGTTATATGTAGCATTAGGCATACCAACAAATTTCCAAATCTGAAAGTTCCTTTCTTGTCCTTCTTGATCTTTCCAAGATTGTCAATTAATTAATCCTTTAACCATTCACATATGTCAATTTTTGCATTATTTGTTACCATATCATAAGCACTCTTAATGCATAAACTTGAAACTGAATTTAGTCTATTAGCATGAGTTTCTTTATACCCTAATATCATATTGATGAATCTCACATTGATATCTTTTACATCATTAACCCTTAGAGACCTCTTGTCAAATGTTGCACCAGTTAAGTCTATAACTAGGTCATTGGAAACCTTCTTGGTTTTATCTGGTCTTTTACCAATGGCCGGTAACAAAGTGACAACTTTCACAGCTTCCTTGGTGATCTTATGGATTGCATCTAACCAAAAAAATTCTCCATGTACCCTACTTAAAACTATCCTAACCACATCCTTTGGAAATTCAGGAATGCTAAGGATCTCTATAAATCCTAGGGTCTCAATGATTTTGTGTTCATTTTTAATATTGCCGGTATTATCACATATCACGGTTTTATACATGGTTTTAATTTCCTCATTTCCTAACTCTTCAATGCTACAGTGGATGTACATTCTGGGGTCTTCAGCATATACAACTCCCTTAGGAATTTGAGAAAAAGCACCTAAGGTATCATCCTTCTTTGATATCTCGGGAACTAACTGAAATATGGGCCTAGGTCTTTTTATTACCTCAACAATAGTAGGGTTTGCTATGTATTCAATTGCAAAGGTGGATTCCATGATTAAATACCTTTTACTGCCTTGGATGGATGATTGCTTGGAGTGTGCTTGCTTCTTGCTAGAAATGTCTTAGCTTGGAGTCTTCATGCTCTTCGAAAATTTGAAATCACGGTGAAATAAAATGGAGCCAAAACCTTAACTTTATAATGTCTCTTCGCCATCTACCACATTAATTGCATGCCGGTTAAGTATTCTCTTAACATTATTTGCCAGTAATAGGTAATTTTCAACTTCTTATCTCAACCGAGGGAATAATAGCACATGTGTCATTAGATTGCCAAACCCTCAAAGAAATTTTCTTCAATTAGATGTAGAATTTCCTGCCGATGGAGCACCGCTCTATCCTTCCGATGAAGCATCACTTTGTCCTTCTGGTGAAGCATTGGTTGGTTCTACCAGTGGAGGAGCATTCCCAATATTTAGATCAGCTTTCCTAATCCATTGTTTTGAGAATTATTGCTTAACCTCTTCAACTTTTTCTTTACCTTTCAAGCTAGCACTTTTGTTGTCTACCAGTGTTCCTTTACTTCTACAAAATTTAGCAATATGCCCAATCTTGTTAGATGCATAACAAGTTACATTATTTTTCTGAATAGCTTTCCCATAACCTATGCTTGTTTGTGTTCTACATTGATTAGATAAATGTCCAAATCTCCCACAAACATAACATCTCATATTCATTCTGTAGTTTTCAGAGTTGTAACCTACTTTGTTGCATTTAGAACATTGACTGGTTGGTGTGTTGATATTATGATAATTTCTAGATCTACATTCATTTGCTCTATGACCATACTTATTACAATTAAAGCATTTTCCATTGAATTTATAAGCATTAGGTTGTCTTACCAGTTTGCTGTGATCCTGAGTATTTGCAGTATCGGAGCTTTCACCAACTTCAAAGCCAATTCCAAAAGTGTCACCTTTAGGTTTTTGATTCTTCAGCAAGGTGCCAAGTTCCTCTGAGCTTTTCTTGAATTTTTCTTTGTGTTGATTTGTAGTTTCCAATTCTCTTTCCAATATTTCTTTTTGTCTCATCAGTTCATTTGAGTCATTCTGAGTATGCATCAGATCTGTCTTCAACATGTCATTTTCATAGCTAAGTCTTGTATTCTCATTTGTTGCATCTCTTAGTCTTCTGGTCAATTCTTCTTCATTCTTCTTCCTATCTTCAATCTCTTTGCAAAATCTCATAGTCATATCCTGTAGTTCATTTTTTGTTATCATGATCTCTTGTTTCAACTTGCTTATCATATCATTAAGTGATTCCTTTTCATCATTCTCATTTTGCAATTTTTCACAAAGTTCTCTTCTCTTATTTCTTGCTATAGTAAAATTTTCTTGAAGTGCCTAAATGATATCTTGAGCTGCCCTTAAATCATCTTCTAGTTTGGTATTTTTCAATTTCTTTGCATCATAGTCTGTAAGAGCTCCTTCAAGTTGCTTCATCAGATTTTCCATCTTTACCAGTGTCAAGATCTTCCTCAAGCTGTTAGGCTTCTAAAAATAGAGGACCAAGCTCTGATACCAATTGTTAGGGGTCCCATAGATATTGAGAGGGGGGGGTGAATCAGTATCTAATCGGTGTTCAGAATTTCTTGAATTAAAACATGCAGAACATAATATAACAATGTACCTGTATGCAAGAAATAATGCAATAAATAGAATCAAGTACATCCACATGAAAAGTACACCATAACACAAGATGTTAATGAGGAAACCCGGTGTGGGAAAAACCTCGGTGGGATTTGTGACCCACAATATTCACTCACTGGCCAATAAGAGAATATTACTTACAATAGGGGCCTACACATGCAAGAAGGCCAATTGCCTAGAGCTCACTGCTCAATGGGAAGTCTCACTAACTTACAATAAGGATTATGCAAATCCAATATCTTGTATTTCTTTACAATAGCATCTTCAATGCCTGATTTAGTACCGATTCCTACTCTATTCTTTACATATACCCTTGACCTATATTTCAAACATTAGGTCTGCATAATATTTTCCTTAATGCTTCTACTTCACATTATTCACATTCTTTTTTTATAATTCAAAATGTCTACAATGATCTCTTTTATATATAAGAGTCATTTTACAATTTTCCATGTCGGCTTACAATAATAAACAAAATATTATATATAACAAAAATCCTATTGGCCTCTATGCTAGTATACTTCCTTTCTTCTGTGCTGGTGCCGGTGTCCTGAGTGCCGGTGTAGAGTGTGATCTGCTGATGCCGATATAATGTCTTTGCTGGTGCCATAGGATTGCAAGGTTGCCATCAATGACAAAACCTTCAATCACATACAATGTCTCATTGGAGTGTGCATATGCCAACAGTACTCAGTCAGTAAGGAAGGCCAATTGCTTTTTTTAGTGAAAAAATAAATGATGCCAAGAGGAAATACTCATCCTATGACTTTGAGATGTATGCTTTGGTTCAGTCATTGAAGAAATGGAGGCACTGTTTATTGCCTAAGGAGTTCATAGTTTTCACTGATAATCAGGTACTAAGCTTCATAAACAGTCAAGAGAAGTTTAACCACTGGCACATGAAGTGGGTAGAAACCCTACAAGCTTTCACCTTTAACCTCAAACATAAAAAGGGGGTTAAGAATAAAGTTGCAGATGCCTTGAGCAAGAGGGTCTGAACCATCAACCAAATCAAGATGTAAAGTGTTGGCATTGACTCCTTGAATTACATGTATGATGCTAATGAGGATTTTGGAGAGATCTACAAGGTATGTGAGTCTTTTGGTGACCGGTATCATGTTGAATTTTCTGAATTTCTTGTTGGCATTATGTGAACCGGCATGAAGACATAATGACATTGTATGTTGTCATTGATGTCAATATGTGTTATGAAGTGAATCGGCATATGTGATATGTGAAGAGAGGCAACCGACATATGTATGAACCAGTTTATATGCCAAATTGAAGCGGCATATTTGTTCAAGATGAACTGGCATGTAGTTATGGGAACCAGCACAGGGAAGCATTGTATGACTACCGGTTGGTAGGTAGTTTCCACTTTAGGATTTTTGGTTGGAGTACCTCAAGTTTGTGTGTCTCAATTGGTGATCTTTGTGTGATGAGTTAGCAGTATAATGGAGGACAGATCATGTTGCCACATAAGCTCTGTGCGCGTGAAGGATCTGGCATGAAGAAGACTATTCCTATCTACCTCAAGAATGTGTGAAGTCTGTCAAATGGTGATAACGTGTGATGGGTTATTAGCCACCATGAAATCGGTGGAAAATGAACGATGGAGAATGTCTTGAGACCAATTCAAGACTATTGCATTTAATGCAGTATGATTCAACGGTCAGGATTGAACTGCTTGAATTACTTAACCTAAAAGGTTTAGGGTTTAGGGTTTTTGCTATCGACCTATTTGTTTCCTATAAGGTCAATGTTGTGTTTCTTTCTAGGGTTGTTGGAAAAAGTTGTGAATGTGTATCCAAGGGAAGTGATGCGTGATTCTTGCCAGACCAAAGGAGAGAAGAGATACCTACAAAGTGAATGTGCAGAAGGAGAAGAGGAGCCTAAACGGATCTACATTAGCATTGAGTGCTATTAACAGACCATTGTAATTCTTGTTGATCTTTAACCACTTCAATAGTTGTAAAATCCCCTAACAGGGTAACCTTAACTGGCTTGCTACAAAATCCCCTAATAGGGTGGTCTTAATAGGCTTGATTCAAATCCCTTAACTGGGTAACTCGAGGTTAATGAGTTCTGAGAAGCTATAGAGCTCTAGAGATCCTTTAGCTATTGAGTTCTTGAAATCTTCTAACAAGGTGACCCTATTAGGTTTAACCCTTAACCAGGTATTATTGCTATCCCTTAACCGGGTGATCCCTAACAGGATCGGTTCCTAGCAGAACCTATTGTAATGTCTTTAACCGGACAAGGCTCCTAACAGAGCGGAATTCTAAAGAGTTCAAAAAGCAGCTTGTGGGTATTCATCCCCATCATGGTTTTTCCCAATTGGGTTTCCACGTGAAAAATATGTGTGTCATGTGAAATGATTTTATCTTGTGATGCTTTGTTTTACCTATTGAGCATATGAAGGTTCTATGTTTTATACCTGTCTATAAAACATATTGAACTCATTGTTGTGAAGATCTGAAGATTAAGTTTACCTGTTTATGCATGAGAGTATAATGATACTGTAGTATTGAGCTAAGAGGAAATCTTATTGAGTGACTAGTTCATGACTGATTGAGTTGTACTGGATGTTATTGGATGCACTTTGTTTTTACTAGTATCCCTGTTTGTCAGTCATTTTGAGTATTTGCTGTCAAACCGGTTTTGGACTATATTTGTGTTTGTACTGATTCACCCCTCCCTCTCAGTACTGGTTTGGTACTAGTGGTTCATCATTGAGATATCAATTGGTATCAGAGCATCTAGGTCCTCTGTGTTGTAAGCTTAACCACTTGAGGTAAAGATCCCAGTCAAATGATGAAGAGGGAAGGTCCAAAGTTTAACATGGAAAATTTTGGTATATGGAAAGATAGGATGAATATATTCATCAAAAGCATGGGTGTTGAACACTGGAGTTATGTTGAAAATGTATATGTTGTTCCTACCGGTACTTTCACTGATGACCAAAAGAGAGAGATACAAGAAAATGGGCAAGTCATGGAAGCCCTCATCAGTAGTCTATCTGACATTGAGTTTATTGATGTTCAGGACAAGGCAAATCCCAAAGAGGTATGGGATGCCCTTGAAAATATCTATGGTGGTGATGAGCATGTAAAACAGGCCAAGGAAGAAAGCCTGAGAGGGAAGTTTGAAGACATGTGGATGGTTGAAGGAGAGACCATTCAGCAGTATGGAATAAGAATCAAAACAGTTGTTGGAGAAATCAAGAGTGCAGGTGGAAAAATAGAAGATTCCACTATGGTAAGTAAAGTCCTGATATCCCTGTTGCCGGTCTATGCAATAAGGGTTGCTGCTATTCAGGAGCTGAGATCAATAGACAAGTCTAAGGTGTCCTTGGACTCCATCATAGCCAAGTTGACAGCCTATGAGCTGAATAGTTTTGATGGCAGTGTTCAAAAGACAGAATCAACATTTAAAGCCTCTGTTGTATCATCCAGAAAAGGAAAAGAAGTAAGCACCAGTGATGAAACAAGACAGGGCAGAACAATGGATGATGAGGAGTTTCTGATGGAATTTGAAGCTCTTCTTGCCAAGAAATTTCCAAGAGGAACCGGTAAATACAAAGGTAAGCTCCCTTTGAAATGTTTTTCTTGTAACTGGATAGGACATATTGCTATGAACTGTTCTAATAGTGACAACAAGGATAAACTAGAGAGGTTCAAGAAATTCAAAGGAGGAAACCGAAGAAACTATTTTGTTGTAGTTGATGAAGGTGTCACAGATGAGGAATCAGAAGATGAAGAGAATGAAGACATTGTGTTTGTTGCAGTAAAGGAAGATGTGTCAGACAAGAAGGCTCTTGTCTCCTGCTTTGATAATGTCAATGAGTGGATTATTGACAGTGGCTGTTCTCACCACATGACTGGTGATCGGAGCAAGTTTTTATCTTTGGAAGAATATGATGGTGGTGTGGTTTGTTTTGGTAATGATGCACCATGCATGGTTAAAGGGAGAGGGTCCATCTCTCTGAATGGAAAGAGTAGTGCTGAAAATGTGTATTGGGTTGATGGTCTCAGACACAGCCTCTTGAGTGTTGCCCAACTGAATGATAGTGGTCTCACTCTGGAATTCAAAAATGGAGTATGTAGAATCAAAGGAAAGAATGATGAACTGGTGGCCATAGGCATGCAGACCAAAGGTAACCTATTTCAGTTGAATGCAAATGTAAGTACATGTCTTATGCTAAGCTTGATAATAGTTGGATATGGCATAGGAGACTTTGTCATATAAACTTTGATAACATTGTAAAGGCTAGTAAGATCAAGGCAGTTAGAGGGTTGCCGATGTTAAACAAATCGGATAATACCTTGTGTAGAGAGTGTCAATTGGGGAAAATGTCTTCCTCAACTTTTAAAGGTAAATTTTTCACTGCTGTCAACTTGCTTGATCTTGTACATACTGATTTGTTTGGTCCTATGAAAACTAGAAGTGTGCAGGGGGATAGGTACTTCATGATCCTCACTAATGACTACTCAAGAATGATGTGGGTCACATTCTTGAAAGACAAATCTGAAGCTTTTGGGAAATTCAAAGCTTTTAGAGAATTAGTGGAGAAGGAAAATGGTAAAAGGATCAAGTGTCTCAGAACTGATCAAGGAGGGGAATTCACTTCCAGTGAATTCAACAAGTATTGTGAAGAATTTGGCATCAAGAGACAGTTGTCTGCCCCCTGGACTCCACAACAGAATGGCCTAGTAGAGAGGAATAACCGGACTGTAGTTGAAGCAGCTAGAACCATGTTGATTCAAGGAAAGGTAGCTCACACCTTTTGGAGAGAAGCGGTGAGCACTGCAGTCTACACTATGAACCAGATACTCATCAAAAAGGGTAAGGACAACCTGTGGTTAGCTACTTTAAGGTATTTGGTAGCAAATGTTACATCAAGAGGAGTGAACATCAGGGCAAATTTGAAGCTAAATGTGATGGGGGGATATTCCTAGGATATTCCACCAAGAGTAAATCTCTGAAGTGTTACAACAATAGGGCTCAGAGAATAATGGAAAGCATCAATGTGAGAGTTGATGAAACCTCTAAGAAAACTGAGGAAACCGGCAGTAAGCAAGTGGTAAAATGAACCGGTTGTTACCTTCTGGGAACCGGTTGCCAGTCAAACAAGTACCAGTAATAGTGTTCCTGAACCGGTGAATGCTGATACTGATGAAGATGAGAATGAAGAGGAAAAGCAAGAAGAACCAGTTAAGACCATTCCTTGGTATGTCAAGTTGAATCATGATCCTAAGCAGATCATAGGTGATAAGGATGTAGGAATCCTTACAAGAAGAAAGATCAGAGAAAATTCATGTATGATCTCTGAATTTGATCCTAAATCATTCAAAGAGGCTCATAAAGATGAAGACTGGATCAAGGCAATGGAAGAAGAACTTGACCAGATAGAGAAAAATGGTACATGGTCCTTGGTACCCAGACCAGAGCATAAAAATGTTATTGGTACCAAATGGGTTTTCAGAAACAAGTTGAATGAGGATGGCACAGTGATTAGGAATAAAGCCAGATTGGTATGCAAAGGATATGCTCAAGAAGAAGGAGAAGACTATGGAGAAACCTTTTCTCCTGTAGCCAGATTGGAAGGAGTTCGTATGCTTCTTGCATATGCAGCTTTTAAAAGGTTCAAAGTATATCAAATGGATGTAAAATCTACATTCCTAAATGGTGTACTTGAAGAGGAGGTATATATAGAGCAACCAAATGGGTTTTCCCTATTTGAAGACAATGATATGGTGTGCAGGCTTCATAAAGCTTTATATGGTCTAAAGCAAGCACTTAGGGCATGGTATGAGCACCTACATTCCCATCTTGTGAAGATTGGATTTGAGAGAACAAGTGAAGATAGCAATATCTACTTGAAGTTTGAAGGAGATCAGATTCTGATCTATGAGGTTTTTGTTGATGACATTATCTTTGGAGGAGATGACAAGATGAGTCATGAGTTTGTTGATGAGATGAAGAAAGAGTTTGAGATGTCACTTATAGGGGAGATTAAGTTCTTCATTGGACTGCAGATCCAGTAGATGGAAGATGGAATCTTTATCACTTAGTCCAAATATGTCAAAGAGGTACTGAAGACCTTTGGCATGGAAGATAGCAAACCAATTGGTACACCGATGGTGACCGGTTGCAAATTGACAAAAGAGGATGAATCCGTACTGGTTGATGAGAAGGAATACAGATCAATGATTGGTAAGTTGCATTATGTAATGCATAGCAGATCGGATATTGCACATGCAGTTGGCATTACTACAAGGTTCCAAAAAAGTCCAAGAGAATCCCACTTGATTGTAGTCAAGCGGATTCTTAGGTATCTGAAGGGAACAATTGACTAAGAATTGTGGTACCCATATAGCAATGATTTCAATCTAAAAGTATTCACAGATGCTAACTGGGTAGGTAATGAGGATGACCAAAAAAGTACAACCGGTGGTGCATTCTTTCTCGATGGTAGACTGGTCTCATGGATGAGTAAAAAGTAGAGTTGTATCTCTTAGTCTACAATGGAAGCAGAGTACGTTGCAGCTTTCATGAACTGCACTCAGACAATTTGGATGAAGCATGTACTGGAAGGCTTCAAGATTCCTGTATCTGAACTAGTAAGTATATTCTGTGATAACACAAGTGCTATCAATATATCAAAGAATCCAATTTTACATTCTAGAACCAAGCATTTTGAGCTTAAGTATCATTTCTTGAGGGAAAAGGTTCAGAATAAAGAGATTGCATTGGAGCATGTGTCTAGTAAGGAACAGTTAGCAGACATATTCACCAAGCCTCTCCCAAAGACTACATTTGTGCATTTAAGAGGTGAATTAGGGGTACTGCCTCTTTAGGAGGTGAACTAAATGTATTTGTTCCACATCAGTCAGGTATTGCATAGTCAAATTCTTGTTGATTGATATGTTGAAGCATGCTACTCCATAGGGGGAGCAGCATAATGGAACTGAGATGCTTGTGCCTCCACTTTGGCATTGTTGTCAAAGGGGGAGAAGGAGTGAAGTAGAAAAGATATCTGGAGCAAATGAGGGAGAAGATGTAAAATGGAGAGATATCTTTGTATATTGCCATCAATGCCAAAGGGGGAGATTGTTGGCATTATGTGAACCGACATGAAGACATAATGACATTGTATGTTGTCATTGAAGTCAATATGTATTATGAAGTGAACCGGCATATATGATATGTGAAGAGAGGAAACTGACATATGTATGAACCGGTTTATATGCCAAAGTGAAGTGGCATATTTGTTCAAGATGAACCGACATGTAGTTATGGGAATCGACACATGGAAGCATTGTATGACTACTGGTTGGTAGGTAGTTTCCACTTCAGGATTTCCAGTTGGAGTACCTCAAGTCTATGTGACTCAATCGGTGATCTTTGTGTGATGAGTTAGCAGTATAATGGAGGACAAATCATGTTGCCACGTAAGCTTTGTGTGCATGAAGGATCTAGCATGAAAAAGACTATTCCTATCTACTTCAAGAATGTGCGAAGTCTGTCAAATGGTGATAATGTGTGATGGGTTATCAGCCACCATGAAATCGGTGGAAAATGGATGATGGAGAATGTCTTGAGACTGATTCAAGATTGTTGCATTTAATGCAGCATGATTCAACGGTCAGGATTGAACCGCTTGAATTGCTTAACCTAACAGGTTTAGGGTTTAGGGTTTTTGCTATCGACCTATCTGTTTCCTATAAGGTCGATGTTGTGTTTCTTTCTAGGGTTGTTGGCAAAAGTTGTGAATGTGTATCCAAGGGAAGTGATATGTGATTCTTGCTAGACCAAAGGAGAGAAGAGATACCTGCAAAGTGAATGTGTAGAAGGAGAAGAGGAGCCTAAATGGATCTGCATTAGCATTGAGTGTTGTTAACAGATCATTGTAATTCTTGTTGATCTTTAACCACTTCAACAATTGTAAAATCCCCTAACAGGGTAGCCTTAACTAGCTTGCTGCAAAATCCCCTAACAGGGTGGTCTTAACAGGCTTGATTCAAATCCCTTAACCGAGTAACTCGAGGTTAATGAGTTCTAAGAAGCTATAGAGCTCTAGAGATCCTTTAGCTATTGAGTTCTTGAAATCCTCTAACAAGGTGACCCTACTGAGTTTAACCCTTAACCAGGTATTATTGCTATCCCTTAACCAAGTGATCCCTAACAGGATCGATTCCTAGCGGAACCTATTGTAATTTCTTTAACTAGACAAGGCTCCTAAAAGAGCAGACTTCTAAAGAGTTCAAAAAGAAGCTTGTGGGTATTCATCCCCACCATGGTTTTTCCCAGTTGGGTTTCCACGTGAAAAATATGTGTGTCATGTGAAATGCTTTTATCTTGTGATGCTTTGTTTTACCTGTTGAGCATATGAAGCTTCTATGTTTTATACCTATCTATAAAACATATTGAACTCATTGTTGTGAAGATCTGAAGATTAAGTTTAGCTATTTATGCATGAAAGTATAATGATACTGTAGTATTGAGCTAAGAGGAAAGCTTATTGAGTGACCGGTTCATGACTGATTGAGCTGTACTGGATGTTACCAGTTGCACTCTATTTTTACTAGTATCCCTATTTGTCAGTCATTTTGAGTATTTGTTGTCAAACCGGTTTTGGACTATATTTGTGTTTGTACTGATTAACCCCCCCTTCTCAGTACCGGTTTGGTACTAGTGGTTCATCATTGAGATATTATTTTTGATACAAGAGGGATTGCTATTTAAAGGTGGATAGTTGTTTATTTCTAAGTGTCCAATGAGACTGAATATCATTAGGGAGAAGCATTATGGAGCAATGGCGGGTAATTTTGGTCTTGAGAAGACCCTTGACCTTGTGAAAAGACATTACTATTGGCCTAAGTTGCAGGCAGATGTAAGAAAGTTTGTAGAGACATGTATAATCTATCAAAAAGACAAGGGAAAATCCACCAATGTAGGATTATACCAACCCTTACCCATTCCTTCTAGGCCATGGGAGAGCATAAGCATGGATTTTGTGTTGGGTCTTCCTAGGACAAGGAGGGGATTTGACAGTGTTTTTGTAGTGGTGGATAAATTTAGAAAAATGGCTTATTTATTGCCATGTAAAACCTCTTGTGATGCTTCATATGTTGTAGACTTGTTCTTCAAAGAAATAGTCCGGATACATGGATTGCCACTAAACAGAGTTGCAGACAGGGATGTGAAGTTCATAGGTCACTTTTGGAGGACCCTTTGGAAGAAGTTGGGAACTAACCTAGCTTTCTCATCAGCCTACCATCCTCAAACGGATGGGCAAACTGAAGTTGTCAATAGGTCCTTGGGGAACCTATTAAGATGTTTAACAAGACAACACAGAGAGAAATGGGACAATATTTTGTCATAGGAAGAATTCTCATACAATGACACCATAAATAGGAGTACCAAGAAGTCTCCTTTCCAAATTGTGTATGGCATCCACCCAAGAGGTGTATTGGAGTTGAGAGATTTACCTAAGGAAAAGCCCATTAGTGCATATGGTGAAGCTTTTGCATCAGCCATCAAGAAAGTCCATGACCAAGTGAAATATCCTCTCCAACAGTATGCAAAGAAGTACAAGGCTCATGCTGACAAGAAAAGAGAGATGTACAGTTTGATGTTGGGGACTTGGTATGGGTACATTTGAAAAAGGAGAGACTCCCAAAAGGCAAATACACCAAGCTCATGTAGAGGAAGATTGGACCATGTCAAATTTTGAAGAAATGTGGATAAAATGCTTATGAAATCCAACTTCCTCTTGATCTTGGATTGTCACCCATTTTCAATGTGTGTGATCTTACACTTTTCAAAGGTGATGGAAATGAAGTGGAGGAACCAATGCAGGTTGCAGCAGATGATGATATTCCAAAGCATGAATCACCAAAGTTAAGCAAGGTTCTAGACACTAGGATCACAAAGAGGACAAGGAAAAAGGATTACATCAAGTATTTAGTGGCTTAGTAGGACAAACCAAACTCTGAGGCAGTTTGGATGACAGACAAACAAATTTTCAACCATGGTGCAGACCTCCAAACTCTGATCTCAAGTGGGCTTGAGATATCTTATCCCAGGGAGTATGGTGAAGAGGCACCTCATCAACAAGAAAATCATGGCACTGATGATGAAGATTAGGATCTTAGGATCATTTTGCAAGTCTTTTGTTTGTACATTTTCATGTCTTGAATAGAGACCCCGCCATGTAAACCATTGCCACTAATTAGGCAATTTGATAAGCCAATTGGGACAATGTGGTCAATAGGGTTAGCAGAATGTTTGGTTTTGTGTTTGATAGGTTTTTAGGATTTTTTAGGGGTATTTGGTTGATCCAAGTGTGTGGATCCCAACCTTAGAGAGTTTGACAACTTTTTATGCAAAAATGCAACTTTTGAGAGCAAACGTGCAACTTTTCAAAATACAGTTGATGTAAGCCTCTCAATGGCTCCAACCTCTTTAAAATTAAGTTAGTATTCATTAGAGAGGGATATATACCTTGTGGACATGATTACCAAGGTTGGGTGTGATTTTGGATTGAATTTTGAAAGAAATAAAATATTGAAAATTTGAGTTTTCCCTTAAATTCTGAGTTTATAGAGGTTGTACATCCTTGATTGACTTGAACTTGAAAAAATAATTCATGGAGTAGATGGAGGAATCAATTATATTTGATTTGGTGGTGGTCTAAGGTTTTGATTGTTTCTGTGAAGAGAGAACCCTCCATTTTTTTAACTGTCACCCGGAAAGTAAGGGTTTGGCTAGGGTTTTAGCCAAAAATGACCATATCTTGCATTGTAGTCAAATAAAAGTTTCTTCCTTTGGTGGAGTGTAGGATTGGCCTATGAATTTTAGGATTTCAATGGGTTTTTGCAAGGGAGACTTTGTTGTGAGGAGAAAGAAGCAAAACTAGGTAGGCATCTTTATGTGACTACGTTAAGCAAATTTAGGACAATCATCATAAAATATGATAGCGATGGATTCTAGGCGTGCAACCTTGGAATTAGAGATTATTCATCATTCCCCACATGCTCATAAAGTTTTTTTTCAGTTGGGATACAGGTAATGGGGGTTTCTTTGTAAATTAGGCCTAATCGCCCTAATTAGGTCTCTAGGCTTCTAAGGGGTTTAGACCCTTAGGTTGCAGATCTTGCCAACCCATTTTGGGGATGATTGTAACTCCCAAAAGGGTATATAGAATGGTGAGTAGTTTGTCAAAGTGTGTAGAATATTTTGGAGTTAAGGTCAATTCTCTCGCTAAATAGGGCTACTAGCCTAGGGGGTAGGTTTCCAAAGGAGGTATAAGGATTTGAAGACAATCCTAAACCAATGCTTGGAACAGTCCTTAGTAGTCATGAATGGACCAATTACAAAGCCCCTAAGAGAAGGAGTTACTGGTGAGGCATGTTTGAGAAGTTGAAGCCATTTATTCATCTTGAGTAGGTGTTAGGCTTGAGTAGTGGAGAGTAGTTCAAAACCTTAAGATGTGGAGTCCTTCCTTGTAGGGTCATTTTTGTCATTTTAAGGGTTAGACCCTAACCTTTTGGACTTGTCCTTAGGTGTAAGGGGGCCTTCGCATCAAAATTCCTCAGATAGACAAACAATAAGCCAGGGTTAGCGTTAGTATGATCAAAATTGAATAAAGAACCTGAAGAATGAAGTCTGCTCTTAGCCCAAAAATACAAAATACCATACAACAATTCTCACTGAGTCGTACGATAATTCATATGAGATCGTATGATACCTATAGTTTTTCGTTTGGGACTATGGGAAAAATCGTATGGTATTTCGTAGTAACTATACAAATCAAAATCCGACAAAATAAAAATCTAGAAAATATGAAAAAAGTGAGTCTTGGAGGCCGGAAGATGTAGTCTTCTGCCCCACGGTGGGTGCCAGAAATGTGTGTGTGAAAAGTGGAACAAGTAGCTGCAAGTTGTAAGACACAACACTTCAATTAAGTCATTACATGTATGGTTAGATAGATATAAGCATGAATAATAAAACCATAACAAATTGACCAATTGCCTTCTAAAAGATGTGAGTATAGACTTGCTCTCATATTTGTATAAGCAATACTAGTGACTAGACTACACCAAGATGAAGGATTTAATCTATATGAGCATGATATTAAGCTAAATGGATGCAAGATTATGCTAGATGGATCAATAGTAAGCTAAATGAATTTTAAGCAATCATAATTGAACTAAATATGCAAAAGTTAAACTAAGATACAATAATCTCAAAAAGCAAGCACAATATCTTCAATGACTCTAGAGCAAAAACTGTATAATAACAATAAATCTCCAGGGTGTTTTGAATGAGAGATGAAGGCTGAATTTATAGAGAATCAAAAGAGAGACCAACGGTCAAGATCAATTAGCAACGAGCGATTGAGATTATTCAAGAAAAAACATAATTTAGGATAATTGAAATAATTGAGAGATCAGATTCAGTTAACCTTGAGATAGATTTCAATTATAGTTTGATTGAAATGCATTTAGATTATAAGTTCGAGTTTGCATTGGAGATAAAATTCAATTAATTCCATGCACTTGAGATAAAAATAGGTGATTCCATGCATATTCTTTAATTTATTCAAGAAAAAAGTCTTTTCAATGCAACTAAACTTCTTTTCTCAAAAGCTTTGAGTTCCAATTTTAGAGAATTATTAATAATTAAATTTAATTGCTTTTCTGATTTCAAGTTATCTCAATTTCAAATAAGAAATAATATCTCAAGTTTGATTTCTCTTCAATTCAATTCTTTTATTTTATTTTCAATATAACTCTTTCTTTGTAATTAATTCCTCTTTTGTAATAAATTAATTCCTTTTTTATGATTAAATGGCAAATTTATTAATTAATCAAATATGCTAGGATATTTAATAAATTAAATAGGACAATTGATCAAAATGATTTTCTTGGAATGATTTAATTAATTAGATAAATATTTAATTAATATAGAATAATTCATTTGCCATGTGACATTTGATGATTGAAGAATTAATTAATTATTTGTGTGCTCAAGATTGATTTAATTTCCTTCGGTTAGGACCTTGGTGATGTTGTCGAGATTAGGAGCCCATGTTTTAGATGACCAATTTTAGGGTATTACATTTACCCCTCTTTGAATTAATGTGCGAGCAACATGTTGGTTCAAAGAATAGTTAATGTCTAAGAAATACCAGTTCTGAACTTGATTGATCACGAACCTGATGAAGAGCGAGGTGTTTAGTTTGATTTGAAGCGATGAAGCTGAACAGAGTTGATTAAAGCGAAACCGATCCCAAACTTGATTGAACTAGGACCGATGAAGAGAAAAGATATTGAACTTGAACTTGATTGTTCAAGAAGCACATCTTACTGATCTAGAACTTGATTGAACTAGATGCAGTGAGCAAAGATAAAATCAATCTTGAACTTGATAGATCAAGACATGATGAGCAAAGATAAACTGTCCAGCTTGATTTAATGCGATAAAATTGAACACTTGCTTAGATTGAGCGTGTGATCAAAGATACTCTTTAGACTTTTGATTGAGTTTAAACAAATAATCAACTTGATTTGAAGTGATGAAACTGATTAACATTAAGAGACTGATTTAGATGAAGACAAATATCAACTTGATTTAAAGCGATGAAACTGATATGCCCCTAGTGATTGATTCGATTCAGATGAATGAAGATCTCAACTTGATATGAAGTGATAAAGCTAAGATGCGATAAGTTTTTGTTTGAATTTCTTTAGTTGAAAAGATTTTTGCTCGACTTTTGATGAAGATTTGAAAATTTTCTTGATATTTGAAGATGAGATCATAAGGTCACGAGTATGCCCCCTCAGGAGAAAAATTGAAATATAGTGAGGCTGCATGATGATTATAGGAAATTTTTAATGATGATAATTATTTGAGAACGAAAAATGATTCAAAGAATTATTTAAAGATGTAGCAATGATTGATGAGAAATTGAGCGCTAAGTGATTCGAAGAATTGAGCAATTGAGGAGAGCACTAAGTGGTTCAAGTTGTGCAAAATTGACTAGGAGAATGATCTCAGGTTTTGATTTCGATCTCGAAAATGGAATTAGGATGGGCAAATTAGCTAAGGGTATAGTTTTCATTTCCATCGGAGCAAGTTGAAAAATTAGAGTTTTGGCTATATAAGGGGTCGAAGTGTCATTCTCAATTCATTTTAACCTCTCCAAGTTTGAAATTTGAGAAGCCTTATGCAAAGAAAAATGGTCATTCCGATCTAAGAGCATCAATTTGAGCGCTAGAGACATCATAATCAACCACAAAACTATGAGCCAGTGGTAAGTAATCAATGTTATGCCTTCACATTTCATCAATTTTGAATTTTGGTTGATTTTTTTTGCTTTTGAATATCATTCAAAACCGTTCAATGTCGTTTTGTCATGTGAGATGATACTATCCCTCGTATGAAAAATTTTCCTTATGTGGTTTGTCATATTAGGCTATATGTTTTGTCATCTGGGGTCATCCCATGTATCATATGAGAGTTTTCTTGAGAGTCCCTTTTATCATGAGAATGCATGTCTTTTTTTCGTATAGGAGTCTTTTATCATGCTACATGAATTCCTGACTCGTACGAGTTTCTTCTTACACTGTGAAAAGTCATATGTAAAATATTGAGCATTTTTAAGGGTCAAAACATGAGATTTTTATTTGGCATTTTGTGTATTTGGATTTGTGTGATGTTTAACATGTTGTATAGCGTAATTGGGATGACTTGTTGATGCTCCGTTGTTTGATTTTTACAGGTTTGACTACCACATATCCTATTTCGGTGTGTTTATCCTCCTACTATGACACTAGTTCGTGAGCTATCAAATATAGATAGAGCACATATTGATTTGTGCAGCTTTACTCACCTTTTATAGATACCTGATATCCATGTGAATCACGGGATGCCAACTCCACTAGTTGAGTTGTTCCATTCAGAACATATCACCTTTCATCTACTAGTGGGAGAGATGACTATTACTCCAAAGGATGTGTATAGGATTTTGAGAATTCCATTTGCTAGTAATAAGGTTGATTACGATTCTGCTCAGCGTCTTGGTATATTAGCCTTGAGACACATATTTCATGATGAGGACATTCTTGAGAGAGCTATCAGCTAGGATGATATGATGGCTAGGTACAATGAGCAGTTTCCCTTAGCATGTGTCTTAGCAGGGTTCATTGGTTGTTTTGTAATGCCGAACAGGGGACAATAGGGCTTCTTATGTGGATGGGCTAGGATGCTTGAGAGACTACTGACTCATCCTGAGAGATTAGGGTGGGGATCTTGTTTGTTAGCCCACATATATCATGAGATGCATGAGATTGTATATAGGGATGGGAAGAGCATGGCAGCAGGGGTCTTAGTTCTTTAGATATGGGCCTGGGAGCATATCCCAGTTTGTAGACCTATTGTGGATGATGTCAGGGATCCACAACAACTGATTGTTTACAGATATTCTAGATACATTACTTAGCCCCATCTAGGAAAGACAAAGTATTGGCGATGACATCTAGATGATTTGATCATTGTTGTATGGAGACCATACATGGGCCTGGAGCTGTAGGATGACTGGAGAGCTCAGCGGAGAGACATGTTCACGACTCATCCACTTATTGGCAAGTCAGTTACTATTATTAAGTGATTTGTTGTATCTTAGGTTATGAGGCAATATGGAAGGCCTCAAGGGATTTCACACGAGTTCACTACCTATGCCTGTTATGGGGATGAGGAGAGACAAGGATGGGCCCCTAGGTTGTAATATGCATTGAGCATGTAGGCGCTTGTCAGATTGTAGTGAATTCGATGGGACTATCTGAAGGATATTGTAGATGCAGGGGTATTGCCCCAGTACAGGGATTGGTTTTAGAGTCATCCCTTTCCTAGATTTACGGATCCGGCTGAGCATGCACCTCTCATAGAGGAGGTTGAGGATGAGGCCCCTGCATAGGCACAGGTATAGGGACAAGCACAGGGATGGAGAGAAGAGGGTCCTAGGCAGGCAGGTGGTGATCCTGGTGCTAGAAGCAGCAAAGTACCAATTGGGGGGAGACAAAGACAGAGAGGGGAGGGCAGATCCCTAGGAGATATTAGTGTTGGGACTAGTGGTGCTAGGGTAGTGGAGGGTGGAGACAAGGAGGGGCAAGTAGCTCCTAGATAGGTGCGATAGTAGAGGGATGAGCAGGGTGGAGAGGGAGGCGGAGATGGTGGCAGAGAGCCTGTGAGGGAGTAGGGGGCAGCTGATTCAGTATAGCCCATGAGAGCAAGATTAGTAGGTCTACAGTTACAGTTGATAGTGGCTTAGATATAGCTTGCAGAGCAGGACCGATAGCTGACGGAGGTTAGAGATGAGCGTGATCATCAGCTCGCTGAGATGAGGATAGAGTGAGATGCTCTTCAGCAGGAGGTGTTGCACCAGACAAGTCAGACAACATATAGCATAGCAGTTCCTATAGCACAGCAAGTTGTCTCATATTCTCAGTATATGGCTCGATCTGAGGGAGCTTGGACACCTAGGTAGGATGTGCACCTGCGATGAGGGAGAGGTAGAGAGCTATATTTTATAGCTCTTAAATTTTTTTATATACCCCATTTTTTGTAGCCCATACGATTCTTGCTCCGATGGGAGATTGTATATGATAGTTGATATCTTTTGTACCCTTAGACTTTTATTTGTACTCCGAGATATTTATGATGATATATATGAGATCTTGATTTGATTTCATCGTACTTGTGTCGATTGATTTATGAGATTTTTTTCTATATGCTTTATTCTATATGTATGCATATTTCTTTTTAGTATTGATGTATGTAATGCAAATTAATATGGATATTCTTTCTTTTTTGTTTCTTTTCATATGAAAATAAATGATGATAATGAGTAATAAGTAATGCAATTTTTTTTATTTTTTATGCAATAATATGAATGCAAATGAAGATATAATGAAATGTATGGATTTATATAAGATGCTTATGTATGCAGCTAACATCTCAATACACAAGTACTCGATCGGAGAAATGATGAAAAAGAGACCACTTAGCTGAGAAATGATGATACTTCAAACTCTCATTCAGAAGATAAAGAGATCATTGTTATGCAAAAATTACTCTAAGTGCATAAAATTCAGAATGAATACAACCTAACCCTAGTCACTAGATTTGGAATGCTTAATTTTCATCACTAAGCATTTACAAACATAGTAGGTAGAATAGAGTTCCTTTCTTTTCATGTGCAATATTAATTATCTTGTCCGCAATGACCCTTTTTTCATTCATATCCTTGGACAGATTACACATGCATCTGGTTTTCAATTAAATAAATTCCCTCAAAACAGACAAAGAAATGATGCCAACCTCCTTGTAGAATACAAATAAGCGAAGTCGAGGTATGTGTTGCAATTTCACCTTAATGTGAAGGCACTTATCACAGACACCCAGCTAATTAGATGTTTCTAGATCATCAGAATCATTCCTACAAGTAGAAAACAAAGAAAATATTATGCCCCCAATCCTTGCTCCTCTTAGTCAAGATAGACTTCCTCGAGTTACTCAGAGGGAATAATAATTGAAAACCAATATAAAAGACTTCACCCAAAGAATGTTTCATGCATATCTCAAACTATTTAGTGATTGTTTTTCAGTAATGTTGTTTTTCTTGTTTACTCAGTGATAAAACTCTTCAGTAGTTAGGAGACAGGTGACTGACTCAGATTGGATGACTAGATATCATTGACAGAAAGATGGCTTGGTTGATACTGCTTAGGACATGTAAATTGCTCAGTCGATTACCCTAAGACTAGGCCATTGATCAGTTTCAATCCACAAGGGTTATAAAGAACGAGGATGTCACAAAAGCAACTAAAATATATGTATAAGTCAAATCAAAGATGCAGGAAAGCGGGAAATGCCAACATTGCATTGATAGATGGAGCACTTGAGTACAAGAGGCACCTGTTTGCCAAGTTTTCACCACCTTGGCAAAGATTCTTTTCTCATTCTTTTATTTATTTTTTTTCAGGACATTTTAGGATTTTTTAGGCTTTTTTTCAAGACTTTTTAGCTGTTCAGGTTGCTGAAGAAGAGAATACTAAGTGAATAATTTCTTCAAGTGGATGGTGTTGATAGGTTCACTGAGTTGTTCTCCTTCTGATGTTGAGAGTTGATAGGCACTATAGCCAAAGACTGCAATAACGATGTAGGGACCCAGCCAGTTGGGTTCAAACTTCCCTTTGTTGTCTCAAAACTATTGATTTTAAGGATTTTATCTCAGAACAAGGTCACCGACCTAAAATTATTATTGTTGAACCTTCTTGTTATATCCTTTAGACATTCTATTTTGATACACTCTCAGATAATCAAACGCCACTTGTCGATGTTCATCCAACAACTCAAGTTATTACAATCTAGATATTCTGTAGTCTTCATTAGTAATGAGACCTTGCAAAGAAACTCTTAGAGATGGTATTTCCACCTCAATATGTAAGAATATTTTGGATCCATACACCAAAGAAAAAGGTGTTGCCCCAGTAGGTGTTCTGATACTTGTTCTATAAGCCCATAGTGCAGGATTGAGTTGTAGATGCCAATCCCTTCCAGATTTATTTACCATTATGTGTAAGATAGTCAGCAGATTTTTCTTAGATGCTTCGGCTTGTCCATTACCTTGAGGGTAATATATGGATGACCAGTGCTATTTGATTTTGAATTTTTCACAGAGCTCGTCTGGATCTTTGTTCTTGAACTGCCCTCCATTGTCATTCACAATGGATGAAGGTATCCCATACCTGCAGATGATATAGTTAAGGATGAACAAAGCTACTCATTTATCGGTTGCTTTGATGAGCAGAACCACTTCTACCCACTTAGTGAAGTACTCAGTGGTAGTTATAATAAACTTGTGTCCATTAGATGATGTAGGATATATTTGGCCAATGAGATCAAACACCCATTTTTGAAAAGGCCAATGTGTAATGAAAGGTATGAGATCCCTTGCTGGGGCATATATGGGATTCCTTGTAACTGACACTTCTCACAAGTTTTAGCAAACTTTATAGCATCTTTCTCCATGTCTGGCCAGTAGTAGCCAACCCTTAGTAGTTTTTGAGCTAAAGTTAGACCATTCGAATGAGATCCACAAATACCTTCATGGACTTCAGATAATGCACGTTGGGACTCTTCAGTTTCTAAACACCTAAGAAAATTACTATCCAAACCTTGCCTAAATAGATCGTTAGCGATGATGACGTACCATGAAGCATTTCGGATTAGGTTCCTTTTCTCATTATGGGTAAGAATAGAAGGGACAATTTGGTCACACAGGTAAGAGTAAATGTGGATGTAGTGAGATGAGTCATGTTCGATAATAGAATAGACCATCTAGGACTCAGGAGAATCATAGGTAGGATAATGTAACTCTTCCACTAGGAATTCAGAGCGAAAAGTAGATTCTTGTAACTCAGGTATAGATGCCAAGGTGGCCATAGCATTTGTTGCTCTGTTTGCTGATCTCAGAATTTGCTGACATGATACAAAAGTAAAATATTTCTTGAGATCATCAACCATTCTCTTATAAGGCATCAGTTTCTCATCTCGAGTCTGATATGTATCATTGATTTGATTGATGATTAGCTAAGAATCTCCATAGATGTGTAATTCTAGAACCTTCCATTCAATAGCCAACTTGATCCCATTTACCAAAGCTTCATACTCTGCAATGTTGTTTGTGCAAGGGATGAGAATCTTGTAAGCCTTCAGGATTGAATATTTTTGAGGAGTAATAAAAATTATTCCAGTGCTGGAACCATGTTGAGTGAAAGACCCATCAAATAACATCTTCCATGATTATTGAGTAAGGTGCATGATAGATTCATTTGATAATTCTATATGCAAAGGTTGAGTGTCTGCAAGTGGAGCATCGGTAAGTTGATCTACAATTACCCGTCCTTTGATGGCTTTGCATTCTACATATTCAGTATCAAACTCTGTAAGAACAATGACCCATTTAGCCAATATTCTTGTAAGTGTTGCTTTGTTGAGAAGATATTTGAGTGGATCAATCTTAGCTACTAGCTTGATTGAATGTGCTAACATGTAGTGTCTCAATTTTTGTGATGCAAAGACTAATGCCAAACATGCTTTTTCTATTATAGTATAGTTCATTTCATAAGACACCAAAGTTCTGCTGATATAATATATATCTCTTTCCTTTTTATTCTCATCTTGTTGTGCCAGAAGTGCCCCTAGTGATGTATCAGTAGCTAATATGTATAGATTCAATGGTTTACCTTGAATCGGTGGCATCAGTATTGGTGGATTAGAAAGGTATTCTTTGATTTGTTGAAGGTGCTTCTCACATTCCTGATCCCAGTTGTATGTTACACCTTTCCTTAATACTTTTGTGAAGGGTTGAGCTTTATCTGCTAGCTAAGAAATAAAGCATCTTATTGATTGGAGACATCCTTGTAAACTTCTCATTTGACTAATATTATTTGGAGGTGGCATTTCCATTATAGATTGGACCTTCTTAGGATCAACCTCAATTCATTTCTTTGAAATAATGTAACCAAGTAATTTCCCTGATGTCACTCCGAATGCACACTTTTTAGGATTTAGTCAAAGCTTGAATTTTTCCATTCTATCTAGTATGAGGCCTAGCTCTTGAATATGTGTTGATCTCTTCATAGTCTTTACTAAGGTGTCATCAACATAATCTTCCATGTTTTTATGTATCATATCATGAAAGATAGTAGAAACTTCTCTTTGGTAAGTTGCTCTTGCATTCTTTAGCCCAAATGGCATGACATTCCAGCAGAAGGTTCCCCATTCACAGGTGAAAGCTATATTTTCTTGATCTCCAGGAGCAATTTTGATCTGGTTATAACCGAAGAATCCATGCATTAATGAGTACATCTCATACCCAACAGTCATATCCACTATCATATCAATGTTAGGCAATGGAAAAACATCCTTCAGACAAGCTTTGTTGAGATCTCTGAAGTCTGTGCAAACCCTAATAGATTTTTCTTCTTTTGATATAGGTACTATGTTTGAAATCCATTCTGCATAGTCTATAGCTCTCATAAATCCAACTTTTAGCAATTTTTCTAGCTTAGCTTTGACTAGGAGTGCCACATGAGGGTGCATCTTACAGATTTTTTGCTTGACTGGTTTAACTCTTGGTGTAATAGAAAGATGGTGTGTGATAAGATCAGGATCTAGGCCTAGCATATCAGAGTATGCCCATGCAAAGTTGATCTTCTTTTCTAAAAAGAGATTGCTGAAATCTTTTAAGTGTTCTGGTGATAGTGATTGAGCTAAGAGGATGATATGTGGTGTCTCTTGACTCCCAATATTTACTGGCTAATTGGTTCAATCAATATAGAGGACCTTTCCTAGAAGTGACTTGGCAGTATATCAAGTATCTCACCTTCAGGTGCCTCAGAGAGGTTTTCACCTATAGGTACATCCTTTATTTTTTCTAATTTTGATTCTGACACTGCCATAGTGTGGTTTTTGCCACTAGATATTTTATTTTTCTTTTTTTTGATTTTTGCGACTAAGATACTTAATATCTGTTTCAATCATGTTCTCACTTTGTTCGCTGGTGGAAGAGTCCATTGGTTCAACTACATTAAGGTAGTAGGCTAACGTGTAGTCATTGGCAAAGATAGGTACAATCATAGGTTGGATTTGGAGACTACAATCAATTACTTCAAGATGTACCAAGGATAAAGTTTGAACAGGTTCAAGGGAGTTCATGATATTATCATCATAACTTCAAACTGATAAGTCAAGTTCTAGAAGACTACCTTGCGTAAATGTCTCGAGACAAGGAAGAGTTACAACATGCTCATTGAAGTGCACGTTAGTATTTAGTTGACCAAATTCAATAGACCTACTCATAGCACCATTTTCTACACTAGATTGGACTACATATCATGGTTCGACAACAATAGGATCAATAGACAGATTCCCAACATTCATGACAGAGGATTCAGAGTTTGATGTTGAATAAATAGAATTGTTGTCGGAATCATCAGAGTCATAGGATAAAGTTTTTGACTCTTCTTCAAGTGATTGAGTAAAATTATGTATAGTGTCAATACCTACATCTTTGATGCTGCAAGTTCCTTTATAATTTGGCTCATTTATCACTTGTATCTGACATACTTGTTGACATAACCTTAATGGTTCTATGAATCTCTGTCATCTACTCCATTCAACTTCCTCTAGACTAATGACTGGTTCTATTTCTATAGCTTCCGATTCTTCTTGGGTAGTTCCATACTTGATCCGTTCTATCTTATTAGAGATAGATATAGTAGGTGGATAATTTTCTTGTGTTCTTCCTTCTTTCATCTTTTGTTCATAGTCTTCTTGTCTCTTTAGTCTGATTTCCTCTATCTCCTTTTGTATCTTTAAGCATATCAACTCTTGTGTGTCATTTGTGATATCAGTGGACTCTTCTGGAGTTTCTGTAATAGATGTATTTGAGAGATGATCTGGACCCCATTCATATTCATTTGAGCCAGTTTTTGAATCATCTACTTGTTGTCTACAGTATATGTGACTGGAATTTTTAGTGGTGTAAACAATTCTCTAATTCTTTCTACTTCTTCTCTCATATCCTCTGGGAATTCTACTTCTTGTAGTGTTGTAGCTAACACCATAGGAACTTGAGTACTAGATGCTTCCTCCCTCTTAATTGCTAGTTCTTCTTGTTCTTTTTCATACTCTTCTTGAATTTTTTGAGTGTTTACTTCCTGTGTAGTTGAAGGCGGTATTATTTTCCTCCACTTAGACTTAGAAGCATGTTTTTGGTCTGATTTGTTTCTTGGGTTGTATCCCAGTTCCAATTTATCATTTGTAGACTTAGTTTGTAGCTGAATAGGTTCAATAATACCTTCTTGATGTTTTTCCAGAGGAAATTTTCCTGAATATCCCATGTGTTGAATCATTTTGTAGCCTGGACCATATTGTGTCGGGGAAATCTCACAATTCCGCACTTCTTTGTTTTGACTATCTTCTTTGAAAAGCCATTTGAGAACAATATCCTCTTCTATATCATCTACAAGGGAAGTAGAGGACTATTAAAAAAGACCATCATAAATAACCTTTGGAGTGGAAGTTTGTGGCTTCATAGCCTTTGATGGTTTTCCTGATTGTCTTGGTGATGGAGGAAGAGAGATGAGTGAAAGTATTGGTTCTATCTTGTATCCATCCATGCCAGCATCTATAATTTTCAATTTCTTTTCTAATTCCTTCATCAAGGTTTTCAAGCTTTCAGCCATGGAGGCTGCTCTATTATGAGGCACAAAGGTATCAGCACCCTAAATTAAAGCATTATAGGGGTAGTTTGTGTCAGCAGGAATACGACTTCAACTCTGTTATAAGGAAATTTTAAGCATTGATAGTATGTAGATGGAACTGCCTTCATTTTATGAATCCATGGCCTGCCTAGTAAGATGTTGTATGATAGAGGATGATCAAGCACCTAAAAAATAACATTTCTTTCTACAGGTCCTACCCTGATCAGTAATAGTACCAGTCCTTTAGAGGTTCTTTCTTCTTCATCATAGGCTTTGATTGTTATTTTCTTCGCTAGATCAATGACATTTTCAGAAAAGCCTAGCTATGTAAGAAGATTGTAGGTACAAATATTCAAACCTATGCCTCCATCTATCAAAACACGTTTAACTCAGTGTTTATGGATCATAGCTTCAATGTGCAATGGCTGGTTATGTGGGTGATTCAGTGAGCTTTCATCTTCTTTAGAGAAAGTGAGATAATGAGGTGAAGTCAGGTGACCCACCATAGATTGAAACTGATCGAAATCTAAATCTTTTGGGACATTAGTGGCGAGCAAAGGTTTGTCCAAGATCTCTTTATGAGCAGAAGATATTTTGAGCAATTCAAAGATGAAGATTTGAGAATTCGCTATTTTCAATTGTTTGACAATGATATAACCAGGAGAGGATGATGAAGCCAACTATTTAGATTTAGCCATGATTGTATCTATTTGTCTATTTGAAGAATTTGGTAGATTTGATGTTGTTTGAGCAAGAGTTGAAGAATTGGCTCCTTGGAGAGTAACCTTCTTTTGAGCATGAGTCACAACATTTGCAATTTGTGATTCAGTTTGTTTATCTTTAATTATGATCACATTGCAATATTCAGGTTGGGAAGACTCAATCATGTTGATCACATTGTCATTGTTGGTATAGGTATAATTGACTTTGGCACCTCCTTTTGATTTTGAGGAATCCCCTTGTTCGTAAACAGGTAAGGGATCTTTAAAAGCTTTGTGATCAACATTAGTCGTGTAATTTCTGAAAACAATTTTACCAGTGTCGATGAGATCTTGAATCTCATGTTTAAGATTCATGCAATTTTGTGTGTTATGACCTTTGTTTCGATGATATTCACAATATTCATTTTCTCTCCACCATTTTGGTTTGACTTCTGGATCATATGGCCTAGAATTGTCTGGTAATGTTATCAGATCATTTGCCAATAAAGTTTTAAAAGCATATTTGTATGATTCTTCTAGAAGAGTGAAGTCGCATTTAGGTTTCAAAAGCCAAGGTTTCTCTTTAAACCACTCTTTTACTTTCTTCAGAGGATTTTCTGCTGCAGTTTCAGCTGCTTTGAGTGCTTATGTGCCACTAGCCAAGTTAAATATCATGGGTTTTGATTTTTCTTTAACAGTGTCTACCACTCTGTCATTAACAATGTTTCTATTGTTGTCTTTGCCATATTTCCAATATTTGTTCTTTTCTTTGGAATTGGAGCTTTGTTGTGTTTCTTTCCAAAGTGAGATATCTCCTTTCTTTATAAGTACATCTTCCATTCAGAGGGTACTATCTACCATTTTATTAAACAAAGGGTATATTTACATTTGGATACTGTATTTCAATTTAGGGATCAAGTTATTGATGAAGATATCCATCTTCTCAGAATCTAGAATGGGTTGTGAATATCTAGAGAACATCTTTCTCTAACGTTGGAGAAAAGTGAGAAAGGGTTCTCCTGTTTTCTATTTGGTATTGCAAAGCTCAATCATAGTGACTGGGTGATGAATATTATAGGAGTATTGTTGTAGAAACAATTGGATTAATTCTTCAAAAGTTTTGATTCCCATAGGTAGGCTTGAGAACCATTCCATAGCTTGTCCTCCTAGACTTCTTGGGAAAAGGCGCATGAGATATGCTTGTTCGTGCATAAACTCCATACATAAAGCAAAAAATTATCTGACATGGTCTTGAGGATTTGAGTTGCAATCATATTTGTCAAATTTTAGAATCTCCACTTGTGACGGAAATGGAGGCATGTAAAGGTCTTTGTCAAATGGAAATGGGCATATTGTGTTTAGAGAATACTATTTTGAGGATTTATCCTTGTTTTTCAGTTCTGTGATTTTAGTTTGTAATGCTTGCAATTGTTTGTTTACCATTGCTAAGGGTGTCTCTTCCTCTTTAGTGATAAGGGTCTCAATGTTATAACCAGTAGGAAGTTTAGCGCCTTGTTTTGCTAGTTCTAGAAAATAGTCTTCTTTTTCTCTAGCCATGATAACCTTCATCATTTTTCGGAAATTTTTATAATTTTGACATTTATGTATATCAATTTCTGGAGGTTTAGAGGCTTCAGGTTCACCTGATGAGGAATAATTGTCAGTAGTATGGATACTAAGATTGTCATGAGCATCGTGTTTAGTAGCTTATTTTTCTTGTCCTGTTCTAGATATGGTGGGAGATAAGGGTTGATCAAAAACTAGTATACTTGATGATGAAGGTTTATTACTGATAGGGTCCTCTATGTAAAATGGATTATCTTGATATGAAAAGGATGGTCCTTTGCCTCTATCAGCTTTCTTACAAGAACTTCTAGTTTGAGTAGGCATTTTTATTGATTGATGTGACCTAGAGCTATTTGTGATAGAGAAGTCAAGATCAAACTTGGAGCTAGTTGTTCGCTTAACGTATTGATTGAGAGAAGCAACTAAGATTTAGTCCAGTTTCACAAAAGATCTATCCTGTGTAAGACATGATCTAAGTTACCTAGTTTGATTTGAGAGAAGTGACTAAGAATCAGTCCGGTTTCAGGAAAGATCTATCATGTGTAAGACGTTATCTAAGTAACTTAAGTTTGATAAATGGTTGCTTGAACTAGCTGAAAGATGATTGAAAAAATAATGCAACACAATGACAAAGGTTTAGATTTGTTTATGCTTAGGATGATGATAACCAGTTTTATGCTCACTGTAGACTGTTTTTAGGCAAGTTTGACTGTTCTAGACTGACAAAATCAAGAATTCGTATGACAGGATTAACAGAACCAGATGATAATTTGACAGCTTTAAGATGATGAAAACAATATTTCATACGATAGGTGGGTATACCTCAGATGATAAACTGATGAATGTGATGTTTTCTCATACACCATAGGACAATGGATCAGACGATACTTTCCTAAGCAGGACGACAGTTTATCAGATCTCGTACAGAAACTAATGCATGGTTAGATGACAAACTATAAGACTTGATGAAATTTCGTACGAAAACAGGTATATAGTAGGATGATAAATTAGAAGATTCGTACGACAATTTACTAGATAGAGACAAAAATATGACAAAGAGTTTCCAATGACTGACGACAACCAGTTTTGAGATGGACTAAGTTTTTGATGACCGAGATAGACTAGTTTTTGATACTAGAAGAGTTTTGACGACTAAGATAGACTGGTCATCTAATCATTCAACCATTTCCTAAATATTAATTAAATATTTATAATTTAATTAATTATGATTTAATCCTTTAATTTAAATAATCTTTATTATTTAATTAAATTACATTTCTAAAATAATTAAATAGTTTCTTTAAATTATTTAATTAACTAATTTACTCTTCTAAATCTCTAAATTCATTTAATTTCATATTTCTTCTAATTTCATTTAATTTCATAATTCTTCTAATTTCAAATACATGTGCATGATTTCAAAAATCAAATTAAAAATCAAAGTCAAGCTCTAAATATATTCAAATACTAAATTGAATTTAAAATAAATTCAATTATTTGAATTAAATCTCATGCAAAGATTAAATTGAAAATCTAAGTTAAAGTGCAAGCACGTGCTAAATTAATTAATTCAACCAATTAATTAATTAAATCATTATCTCTCCAATCTCTATTTCTATCTTTTAGTTAGCTTTTTCTAAATAAAGCTTTCTTTGTCATCAATTAATTTTCCCCCAATCACCCTTTTTTTTTCCTTCATTTCTCATAATATTTATTATTTCCTCATCATCTTACTAATTATTTCAATTTTAATTCTTTCATCATTTAATCATTTAACCATGTTCTACTATTAATTAAATATTTATTATTTAATTAATTCCGATTAATTCCCCAATTTAAATAATCTTTATTATTTAAATAAATTCAATTTTAATTTCCATCTCTAATCATCTAATCATTCGATCGTTTCCTAAATATTAATGAAATATTTATGATTTAAACCTTTAATTTAAATAATCTTTATTATTTAATTAAATTCCATTTCTAAAATAATTAAATAGTTTCTTTAAATTATTTAATTAACTAATTTATTCTTCTAAATCTCTAATTTCATTTAATTTCATTTAATTTCATATTTCTTCTAATTTCATAATTCTTCTAATTTCAAATGCATGTGCATGATTTAAAAAATCAAATTGAAAATCAAACTCAAGTTCTAAATATAATCAAACACTAAATTGAATTTAAAATAAATTCAATTATTTGAATTAAATCTCATGCAAAGATTAAATTGAAAATCTAAGTTAAAGTGCAAGCACATGCTAAATTAATTAATTCAAACAATTAATTAATTAAATCATTATCTCTCTAATCTCTATTTCTATCTTTTAGTTAGCTTTTTCTAAATAAAACTTTCTTTGTCATCAATTGATTTTCCTCCAATCACCCTTTTTCTTCCTTTAGTTAGCTTTTTCTCAATCAGTTGACTCATTTAATCTATTCAATCTATTCTGTTTGACCTCTAAATCAACAGTTCAACTATCAATTTTCGTGTGAGCTCACCTGAGTTCCACCTCTTGATCAATATGTTCTACCTTTCAATCAATCTTCTCCAATAATCTATAAATTGAGCATTCAATCCTTACAATTCCTCTGAATCATGAACTTTAAATCTTTGTGTCATTTGCAGGTTGCCAGTGCAAGATCTGAGAACCATCATACCACAAAGAAGAGAAGAACAATGAAAGCTATATGCAATCATGGAATAGGGGATTTTGATTAATATATTTTACATTCCTATTACTTATTTACATTATTTCATTGTCTGTTTGTTGAATTCTTTGATTAGATAGGGATTCGTGATTTCTCTTTGAATTCTAATTGATATACTTTGGATAAAGATGAATTTTACATGCGACAGTAACTACTCAAATAATCTTCTAAACTGATTTACCAAACCATTCACTCAAGTGTTCATCATTATGCAAACAAACTAAAGATATCAAATGCTCAAATTAACAATGCAATCACCATATGAACACAAAGTTTTTTCATGTGGAAACCCAAATGGGAAAAACCACGGTGGGAATTAGCACCCACAAAATATTTGTACTCTTTTGGAATGTGCCCGGTTAAAGGCCTATCCTGGTTAAGAGCTTACAATATGCTCGGTTAAGAGCAGACCTTGTTAGGAGTCACCTAGTCAAGGGATTTTGCCTCAACCCTGTTAGGAGCTCTACCCTGTTAGGAGTAACCTTATTAGATGATTTCAAACCCAAGTTAATGAGCCACTCGGTGAAGGGATTTACAATATAAGACTTGTTAGGATCTACCCAGTTAAGGGATTTCAAACTGTTGTAACTATTAGGGAGCAACAGGGCAAATGATTTGATTACAACACTTCCTTGCTTGCTAGTACAAATCCTTTTCAACACAACTCTACTACACACATGCAGACACTTTAATCTGGTTCGGCAACACCTTCTTCTCAAACTACCAACACAAAAACTCTTCTCCAACTAGCCCTAAATACACTTTTTAGTTAGGTCGGCTACATAACCCTAACTACATTCAAAATACAAGAAATTTAAATTTAGCATGGCAAAAAAATCCGCCAAAATACATTACAGATCATTATAATAAATTTATAGACAATTTCCACCATTGAATGTGTTGGTATTTTGGTATGGTCTTGTCATTGATGTCAATACCTATCAACACTTATCAACTCTGGCACCTTGGACGATCAGCAATGTTCACTGGCAAGCAAGTGACTTATGCACTGTCACCGGTATCTGGTACACTGAAAGAATATAATGTTCATCGACACTTGTAATGATATGGGAAACACCTGGTTATGTCGAAGACATCATTTGGACACTTTTCCTTGGAGATTTGTTCATTGGCATATTCGTATTTGCATATTTGTTGTTACCGACAAGTAGGTCCAAGTTATGTACCGGCAGGCTTATCTATTCCAGATCAGCACGACACACTTTGGAGAAGATTTTGTTGTTATTGTAAATGCATTAAGCCGACATGTTGAATCGGATATTGCATCAGCTATTGATTTACTGGAAATTATTTTATTGTAATATCTTTTAGAGCCGACCTACTAAAATTGGTCTTAGGTCATGGTATATATGTAAGATCTTATTTGTAAGATCGATAAGCATTTTGGGATAAGGAATTGTAAGAAGGTATACGTGAGAATAAGTAGAGCTATACACATAGACATCATTTGAAGGTGAAGCAAGGTATTTGTAAAGACAATCAGAACTACACCGGTACTAAATCTAGCATAGGAAGATGCTATTTTGAGTAGTACATTCTTATTGGATTTAACCATCCAATTGTAGTCAGTGTGACTCCTATTTGTGTTTGAGCAGTGAGCTCTAGGCGCTTGGCCTTTCTACATGTGCAAACCCCATTTGTATACACACTATCTGTAGTAGTATCATCTGATTGTGGGTAAGGTTTTCCATCATGGTTTTTCCCCTTACAGGGTTTCCATGTACAAATATTGGTGTTATGTGTTGTGGATGTTATTATCTTTCTGTTTCATGCATTAATCTTTATCGGTACTATAATTAACTGATAAACTATCTATCGACATAAAGTTTTGTTTACTGATATTAAGCATTAAGTTTGGTTAAGTTGTTATTGGTTTGAATTTATTTGACAACTGATTCACCACCCCCCCTCTTAGTTGTCTCCAGGACCTAACAATTGGTATCAAAGCTTAGTCCTCTTTTTGCAGAAGTTTAACAACTTGAGGAGATCCAATGTCTACTAACTATTTCAGGAAGGACAGTCCTAAACTTGATGGAACCAACTATGGAATATGGAAGATCAGAATGGAGACACATCTAAATTGCATTGGAAAGGACATCTAGGATGTTACAAAGAATGGCTATACAACTCCTACAACCAGTTAGCCTAATCCATCAAATTTGGCTAAAGATGAGGAAAATGATTGCAAAGCAAGAGAATCACTTTTGAGTGCATTAACAGATCAACAAATCATGGGATTATTAGATAGGTCTACTGCTAAAGCCATTTGGGATCATTTGGAAACATTGAATGAAGGAGATTCCATAGTCAAAATTGCAAAACTTGAAAGCTTTTGGGTCAGGTATGAAAATCTGAAAATAGAAGAAGATGAAAGGATTTCTGCTTTTATGGAAAGAGTAAATGAAATTGTTTTGGGTATTAAATTTTGTGGAGGAACCTTAAGTGAAGATGAAATTGTTTCAAAAGTTTTAAGAGGATTGCTACCGGCATATAAAATGAAAGTTACTATTATAAATGAGTTGAGAACAATGCCTAATACATCAGTAACTAGGGATACACTGATTGGAAAACTTTCAGCTTTTGAAATTGAGGAATTTGGTCCTATTGCTACTATAAAGACAAATTTAGCTTTTAAGGCATCAATATCATCTGCACCATCATTTGACAAATTTGATTGGAAAGCTTTTTATGCAAGATAAATTGAAGAACTTGAAGCACTATTTGCAAGGAAAATGCCTAAAGGTCCAATTGGAAGTAAGTATGGAGGTAAAGCACCCTTTAAATGCTTTAACTGTAATAAGATTGGTCATATGGCTTCAATATACCCCGATAGACATGCTAGACTAAGAGAAAAACCTAGAAGAACATACAAGCCTAACCTTGAATATCAGAGATGTAGATTTAAGAAGAATAAAGATAAATCTTGTTATCTCGTTGATGAAGGAGTCACTGATGATTCTGATAAGGATCCGATAGACAATGGATGGGTTTTTGTTGCTATAACAGAAGATCAACTGGCACCTACTATTCAACCGGTAGAGTAGGCTTTGGCAACTAAAGTTGGAGTTAAGGATGTTCACATCACATGACTGGTGATAAAGGTAAATTCTTGAACTTTCAGGAATATAATGGAGGTTTGGTAAGATTTGGAGATGACAAAGCTTGTTTAATCAAAGGAAAAGGTACAATATCTCTTGATGGAAAGCATAATACTGACAATGTTTACTATGTTGAAGGTTTAAAGCATAATCTTTTGAGTGTTGGTCAATTAGTTGAAAAAGGATTTCAGTTACAATTCAAGAATGGTCAATACAAAATTATGAACCAAACTGGTTTGGAAATTGCAACCGGTAATCAAACTAGAGGTAATATCTTTCATTGGAATAATAGTGAAAAGACATGCTTGATTGCACATATTGATGAAAGTTGGCTATGGCATAAGAGACTTTGTCATGTAAATTTTGATTGCATGGTAAAATTTAGTACTACTAAAGTAGTTAGAGATTTACCTAAGATTGTCAAACCTCACAATCTGGTATGTAAGGAATGTCAATTTGGAAAACAAGTTAGAGCATCTTTTAAAAGTATTCCAAAAAAATTGAATAATGCTCTTGACTTAATTCACATTGATTTATGTGGTCCAGCTAGAACTAAAAGCTTACAAGGTGATAGATATTTCATGCTAATCATTGATGACTATTCTAGAATGTGTTGGGTTACTTTTCTTAGAGAAAAATCAGAAGCACTTGGAAAGTTCAAACTATTCAAAGCAATGGTAGAGAATGAAACCGGTAAGAAAATCAAATGTCTGAGATCAGATCAAGGAGGAGAATTCACATCTAAGGAATTTAATAGATTCTGTGAAGTGAATGGAATCAAAAGACAATTATCAGCACCCTGGACACCACAGCAGAATGGATTTGTAGAAAGGAAAATCAAAACTATCTTGGATGCAGCCAAAAGTATGTTATCTGAAGCAAATTTACAACATGTATATTGGAGAGAGGTAGTAAGTACAATGGTCTACACATTCAACAAAGTTCACATCAAAGGAGAAACTGGTAAGACCCCTCATGAACAACGATTTGGTATTACTCCTACTCTTAAATCTTTCAGAATATTTGGAAGTAAATGCTATATTAGAAGAGATGAGTATATTGGCAAATTTGATCCTAGAAGTGATGAAGGAATATTTCTTGGTTATTCATCTAGGAGCAAGGCATATAGATGTTTTAACAAGAGACTACAAAAAATTGTTGAGAGTACAAATGTGAAGATTGATGAACAATTTAGAGGAACTTCAAGGTATATAGACTCTGAACTGGCAACAGAGATACTGGCAAATGAACCTACAGTGAATCAACTGGTATAAAATGAAGATCCAGTTACACTGATATCATCTAAAAATTCCACTGTAACTGAGGAACAACAACAAACAAAGACACCTTGATATGTAAGACTGAATCACTTTGAAAATCAGATGATTGGGAACAACTATCAAGGAGTTATGACAAGAGGAAGACTAGAAAATGAAGAGGTATGTCTTATTTCTCAAATTGAACCATCATCAATTAATGAGGCATGTGAAGATAAACAATGGATTAAAGCTATGGAAGAGGAACTATAACAAATTGAGAAAAATAACACATGGACATTAGTTCCCAAGCCTAAAGACAAAAATGTGATTGCAACAAAATGGGTATTCAAAAACAAACTTAATGAAGATGGTAAGGTAATAAGAAATAAAGCAAGAATAGTGTGTAAGGGATATTCTCAGAAAGAAGGAATTGATTATAATGAAACCTTTGCATTGGTAGCTAGAATTGAGGCAATCAAATTATTCTTGCCTTTTGCAGCACACAAGAACTACAAAGTATATCAAATGGATATTAAATGTGCATTTTTGAATGGAGATCTTGAAGAAGAAGTTTAAATTGAGAAACCTGGTGGATTTTCTTTGACAGATAACAAAGACATGGTTTGCAGGTTAAGGAAAGCTTTGTATGGGTTGAAGCAAGCTCCAAGAGCTTGGTATGCTAGATTGGATAAATATATTTTAAAAATTGGATTTTCTAAAGATAATGCTGACAACAACTTATACTACAAAGTGACTAATGATGACATCTTGGTTATAGAAGTTTTTGTTGATGATATAATCTTTGGAGGAGAAGATGAATTATGTAAAGACTTTTCTATTGAAATGCAGCATGCATTTGGAATGTCTATGATTAGAGAAATAAAATTCTTTTTAGGATTGCAGATTTCACAGACTGATAAAGGTATATTCTTGAGTCAATCCAAATACTTGAAAGAGTTACTAAAGAAATTTGGGATGGAGAACTCTAAACTGGTAAGCACACCTATGAATACAAATGACAAATTATCACTAAGGGATGAATCTACACCTATTAATTTGACTAGGTACAAGTCTATGATAGGAGGCCTACTGTATTTGACACAAATAAGACCTAATATTATGAATGCAATATGTATTGTTTCAAGATTTCAGAGTAATCCTAGAGAAAATCATGAATCAATAGTAAAAAGGATTTTCCGGAACTACAAATCTTGGTTTATGGTATCCTAGAGATGAAAACTTTGAATTATGTGCATACACAGATGCAAATTGGGCAAGAGATGTGGATGATAGAAAAAGCACCACTGGTGGAGATTTTTTCTTAGAAGCAAATTAATTTCTTGGTTGAGTAAGAAACAAAGTTGTACATCTTTATCAATAGCAGAATCAGAATATGTTGCTGCAGCAACTAACTGTACACATGTATTATGGCTTAAGCAAATGTTGAAGGACATAAAGGTAAAATGCAAGGAACCTATAACTATCTATTTTGATAACACTACAACAATTGATATATCTATGAATCCGGTATTACATTCTAAAACCAAACATGTTTCTATCAAACTAAATTTTCTGAAAGAGAATGTTGAAGCAAAAGAAGTAAAATTGGTTTATGTGAGTACTAAAGAGCAGATTGCAGATATTTTCACTAAACTTCTGCCTAAAGAGACCTTTGAATATCTTAGAGATCAGCTTGGGGTCATACCCCCACTGATAGAGACTTAGACTATTGATGTTTTTCATCAACCGATAGAATTAACAGAGAAATCTTTTACTCCAGCTTTGATGAGGAGAGCTACTTCTTAGGGGGAGTAGTTGGCATACTGAATTGGTTGGTATTTTATATTTGAACCTGGATTTTGTATTGGCTTTGGCATTTGTTGTCAAAGGGGGAGAGATTGATATGGAAAAACACAATGAAAACACATGTTACTCTCAGGGGGAGAGATTGTTACTTTGGAGAAATTAATTCTGAATTTTGATTTCTGGTTATGATCTCTTTTTGGGAGATTATTGGTTTATTTGTATTTGGCATTTTTGTTTTGGGACATTGATGGTTTTTCCATCTTGTGTTGCCATCAATGCCAAAGGGGGAGATTGTTGGTATTTTGGTATGGTTTTGTCATTGATGTCAACACCTATCAACACTTATCAACTCCGGCACCTTGGAGGATCAACAATGTTCACCGGCAAGCAAGTGACTTATGCACAGTCACCAGTATCTGGTACACCGACAGTATATAATGTTCACCGACACTTGGAATGATATGGAAAACACCTGGTTATGTCGAAGACATCATTTGGACACATTATATTGGAGATTTGTTCATTGGCATATTCGTATTTGCATATTTGTTGTTACCGACAAATAGGTCCAGGTTATGCACTGACAGACTTATCTATTCCAGATCAGCACGACATGTTTTGGAGAAGATTTTGTTGTTATTGTAAATGCATTAAGCTGACATGTTGAATTGGATATTGCATCAGCTATTGATTTACTTGAAATTGTTTTATTGTAATATCTTTTAGAGCCGACCTACTAAAATTGGTCTTAGGTCATGGTATATATGTAAGATCTTATTTGTAAGATCGATAAGCATTTTGGGATAAGGAATTGTAAGAAGATATACACAAGAATAAGCATAGCTATATACGTAGACATCATTTGAAGGTGAAGCAAGGTATTTGTAAAGATAATCAGAACTACACCGGTACTAAATCTAGCATAGGAAGATGCTATTTTGAGCAGTACATTCTTATTAGATTTAACCATCCAATTATAGTCAGTGTGACTCCTATTTGTGTTTGAGAAGTGAGCTCTAGGAGCTTGGCCTTTCTGCATGTGCATACCCCATTTATATACACATACTATTTGTAGTAGTATCATCTGATTGTGGGTAAGGTTTCCCCACGTGGTTTTTCCCCTTACAGGGTTTCCACGTACAAATATTGGTGTTATGTTTTGTGGATGTTATTATCTTTCCGTTTCATGCATTAATCTTTACCAGTACTGTTATTAATGGATAAACTGTCTACCAGCATAGAGTTTGTTTACTGATATTAAGCATTAAGGTTGGTTAAGTTTTTATTGGTTTGAATTTATTTGACAACTGATTCACCCCCCCTCTTAGTTGTCTTCAGGACCTAACAGAATGATCACCGCACATTGATTTGATAAGCAATCGAACCCTTGTCACATTCTACTAAGAACTTTGTTGTTTCCCAAGAAATTCAATCCTTGTACATGCTCAAACACCATCTTATCATTACACATAGATTTTGACATGTCACCACTAAGTTATTATTATGATACGATCCATCGCCAAACCATAAATCATTACCGGTTAAAGATCTTTTACCAGTATTTATTCTTCTTCATAGAGTTCAGGACAGTCAATCATAAATCACTCAATACATCGAAGCTACTGATGCAGTTTGGAACATAGGTGCATGTTCCTATCTTCAATGCTCCCATAAACTACATCATCTAACTCTTCACCAATCGTCCGTACCGGTTACTTGATCATTGCTATGTTCCTATTTACCTTGTTGTCAACAGGCTCCACTACTAGTTAGGCTATACCGGTAGGTCTAGATGACTTAGATGACTAAGAAAACATGACTGCCATCAATGACAACACAAATAAAGTCATGAAACAAGTTACAACGATATCATCATCATCTAGCCACCAATCTCCATCAGCTTTACCGGTCATCTTCATCTCATCAACATCTCCATATGCCAACAATCTCCCCATCATTATCTTCATCAGTTATGCCAACAACAAGACAATTGAGATGCCTTTCCCATGGCCTTAAGTGCTTGTACAAACTAAGGATGGGAGTGGGAAGGCCTAGTCATCCATGGGATGTTGATCTAGCATGATTGAACCTCCTTGTCTTCATGAAAGGATTGCACGATTCCACATAAGATATCAAATGGCGGTCGAGGCCTAGAGAGGCTAGCCAGGATAACCCATGTTAAGGATATGTGATGACACTCTTTCCTATTTGTACCTTAGAACACTATCCTAAGTGGTTGTGCATAGAAGCCTTTGGTGAACCCTTGTGGTGTGTCCTATTTGTCCATATGTATCATTTATGTTACCTTTTTATGTTGTTGATGGTGGCCTTGTTGCTTGTGTGTGTGGGGGCTTGTGTCTATTTCTTGAGCATGGTGAGGTGTGTTGGCAATGGACATTGTATTGATGATCAGATGTTGTCATTGATGGAAATGTGAGTCAAAGATTCATTCTGTAGTTCATGATTCATTCATACCAGAAGATTGATTGAGGTCTGGTGAGGTTTGGTGAGAAGAAAAGGTTATCTGACAGTGTATATTGTTTTATTTGGTAGATCTATTGCGTTGAGTATTTTCTATCACGGATCTCAGAGATGCATTATGGACGTGTAATATGCCTTATTCCAGATTTATGGTCTCCAGTGTTGTGAATTGAGTAAGTTGGAAGATCCGGTAGATAGCTTTATGGTAGAACAATGTTTTGTAGCAGTAGCGTGTGAAGATTCCTTGTTCAGATCGTGCAGAGTAATTTTGGTAGTTGTTTACATGTTTGAGGTTGTTGAACTGACATATGGGAAGCATGTGGATACATTGTTTTGGTCAGCTTAGTTTTTTTTGGATCAAATTGAGTCGACTTGGGCAACACGTTTCATTTGTGTGTTATGCGGTTTTTTTGGCCAACATGGAATTGATCTACTTTGATGTTACAAATATATTAGTGTAATATGGTGAAAAGTGATGAGGGGAGATCAAGCGAAAAGCTTTACTCCCCTCAAAAGAGGGATGAATGTTTCATAGAGGATTCCCTTCAATTTTTCATACACATTACATTTAAAAGAGGGGTTGAATTCACTAGATTCAATCCCAATGGAAAGAGAATGAATACTAAGTGAATTGTAGGAAATTTGGAATGTATTAGGAAATTAAATTAACCCTCTCTTATAATAGACTAGTTGAATTAAGAAAATTAAGACTAAGTGTAGAAATGAAAAATAAGCAATTATATCTTGAGATAGAGGTGCGAGATGATGTTGTGCACTTGGAATTAGTAGTAGAATGTCGAGACAAAGCTTCCTTGCAAATCTGAGCAAAAGTTGTTAGGACTGGGTTGAAGTTACACACAGTCCTCCAAAAAATCTACATGTTGAAAAGGGTCTTTCTGTCTCTGGAAATTAATTTTAAACCTACAATTACAGATACGCACCTACAACCTACACACAAAAAAGAAAGAAGAATGTTGTTGGAATTGGGGGTTTACCTTTTGGTCAAACCCCATTTTGAAACTAACCAAGTGGTTGAAAAATGCTACAAGTAAATGAAAGGAAATGTCTAAAGTGAATCTACCTTAAGAAGGGGATGTAATTGAAAGGTTGATACCTTTGTAGATGAATTGTCTTGAATGGATATGTGAAATAGGATGTCTAGAATGTTGGTAGAAATATCCTCTTCAATGGTTGAATCCTTGTCTTGAATGCAACACCTAGCCTTGAAAGGAGACTTGAAATGCTCAATGCTTGAATTCTTATGATCAACTTTGCTTATCAACTTATGATCCACCTATCAAACCTATGCAAATAAGAGAGGAAGTGTTGCTTGTATACTTTCCAATTAGGGGTGTTTAGATAATTTCCCACCTTAGGCCGACATACGAAAATTTTTCCCACTCAACAATTAACAAGCTCAATGCAAGATAGGAAAAAAGGGGGCCCAAAATAGGGCTAGGACAAGGGTGCCATGCCCCTATCCTAGGAGGACAGTGTTACTACTTATCAAGTTGCCTTTAGTTCTTATATTCAAAGTCATACTATATACTCTAGTCGGTTAGCACTACCGAATCATGCAGTCAGTATACACAGAGAAGTCGATATGCACAGTCTAGTCGATTACAAAAGAAAGTAGTCATAGAATGCAGTACACACCAGGTTATCTACCAAGTATCTTTTTATGGCTACCGAGCAGTAAAGATGACACACCGAGTTGATATACATCAAGTGAAATGTGTTACCAGATACATTGAACCTGGACATGCATATGAAAACATGTTACAAGATCGAGGCACATCTAACCGTTATCACATTGGAAATTACACCAGAAGATTGTGTATGATTTTGAGATCAATCTAACCAATGAAACATTTTGTTTAGTTATTCATTCAAGGAATCTTGTTTGTAAGATCGAAGCAATGAATTGAATCACCATTTTAAGAGATCTATTTATACAGCATAAGTTAAGGGTGTATATGTGTGTGTAAGAAGACTGTTACAGAGACACAGAGGTCACTGAGAAGGTTTTCAGAGAATAGTCAAAGAATAGAGTAAACAGAAGGGTTTACCGAGTTACTATATGGGTTATCGAGGTATGCTATAAGCAAGGTAATCTATTCTGAGCACATAGAATCTGCTATAACATTTTAGATGTAAAGTTGTAGATATTTGTAATGATTTTATTGTAATATTGTGAAGTTGAAAGAGAAACCTTTAATAGGGTAAAAGACTCTAATCAAGTCTATAAATTGTAAAGCCTCTAACCAGGTACAACATTCAAATTAAATGTTGTAAAATCCTTTAGCAAGGTAGATCTAATAGATCTTGTTACTCCTAATAGGGTAAGCTATTAGAAATAGCTAAAATGTAGCTCTAACCGAACACTCTTTATTATTGCAGTAGTCAAATTATGGGTGCCATCCCCACTACAGTTTTTCTCTCTAACCAAGAGTTTCTACGTAACCAAAATATATGTGTTATGGAGTGAATCATGTATGATTGTTATCTATTTTCTTTAACTTTATTTTATGTTACTGCACTATTTAGTTTATGCATAACAGTAAAGTTATTATTCAAGAAAAGTTTTGAAGTACTGATTCACCCCTCCCCTCTTAGTACATTAGCTTTCCATATTGGGCCTAACAATTGGTATCAAAGCTTGTATCTTGGAAAAGGGTTTAACTACCTAAAGAGAAAGATCTTATCAATGGAAGGCTATAAAAAATCTCAGAGGATTGTATATCTGCAAGAAGAGCTAGATCATGCTAATCAAGTGATTGTAGACATGCAAAGGCAAATGCAAAAATCTCTGAAAGTAAGAAGAAGATTATCTGATGACTTGCAGGATTCTCAAGAGTTAGTGGAACAAATTGAGACATCATCTAAGAATAGTATATCTGAAGAGACTGAAGAAATGATTGGAGTATTGAAAGAAAAGAACAAAACATTGGTTGATCAAATAAAATCAATGAAAAGAGAACAAGAACATTTTAGTACACAGATGACTAAACATCTAGATGCATTGAGGATAGCTGAGGATAAAGCAAGAGATCTATAGAGAGAGAAACAACAACTTGAAGTCTTAGTATCTGATAAAAATGATGAAACCTGGGGTTCAACAAAATATGACAGATCAACTAGGTTATACACATCATGAAGCAATTCTGAAGAATGATGAAAATCAAGCATTGAAACTCAAAGTATCAAGGTTTACCGATGAACTTGAAACAGAGAAGAAATCCAAAGAACACTGAAGAAGAGTTATGAAGCATCAAAGATGTTGGATGAGAAATTGAATACAAGAAGACCCAATAGAGATGCAGGACTCAGTTACAAAGGAAAAGACTCTACCGAGAAAGGAATTCATACTACCAAGAGAGGAGAATCATCAAAGCAAGCTGGAAATAGGAATAACATCAAAAGAAAGAAGCCTATTTGCTACTACTGTGGAAATTAAGGTCATACTACCAACATATGCCAAATTAGAAAAGGTAAGCAACCGAATATCACTAAGTCCAATGGTTATTGTTACAATTGCAATAAATATGGTCACACATCCAATCAATGTAGGAAAAAGTCTGTTAACAACTATCAGAAGAAAAAATACAAAGGGTTTTGTAGAAACTGCAATAGATATGGACATAGTATTGAGAAGTGCTGGCTTAAGCAAAAGAACTACATATGGTCTACACACCGAGCAAACACTAGAAGTTACTGAACTCACATAGATTCTTACAGACAATATGCAATAGTACCATGGGATTACAACACAAGGATATGGTGTGAATGTTGTGGAAGATATGGACATATTAGTGCCAACTGTTTAATAAGGTTTGGAATGAACAACCGAAGATCATGGAGAAATCCTGGTATGGCATGTTTTCATTGTCACAAAGTTGGACATTTAGTTGGAGATTGCAGAGATCAACCTAGAGGAGACACTGAGGAAATAAAAGAAAAATTAAAGATGATTTGGAAAAAGAAGGAAATTGTGTCAAATGAAGAAAGCACCTTACCTACCGAGTTAGGTGCACCTATTCCAAATTAATCAGAAAAGGTATGAAGGGACTGCATTCTCTGAAGGTTAAAATCATAACAATTCCTATTCTATTATGTACTAAATTCAAATCTGCATAGTTAAGATGCATGAGTAAGTTTAAAATTCTGTCAAAAGTACTTTACAAGAAACATGTCAAGTTGGTGAATACAGGAAGCCTGTCAAGTCGATAAATGAAGGAAATTTGGTTACTCAGTTAAAACAAAAAAGGAGAGTAAATCGGTTAAAGGTAAGCCGAGTGCATTTAATATTTTTGACCTAACCCGCACGAAGCTTGATAAGGTATTTTGTGTACTTAAAAGCATTTTCGCGGTCATTTACATTCACCAAGTTTTTGAAAGAGCAGAGCAGAGCGATTGCAAGGCGATCAAACTTCATTCAAAGCGAATTCAAGGTATTTACATCAAATCTCATCACACTATCAAGCTAGTTTACCGATCTTATCAAATTGCTGTTATCTACTGAGTGTGAAGCATCTATCATTTGTAAACCGTCAAACCCTAAGGATAGTTTGCTAAGTTTTTACCTGAAATATACAATGGCACCCAAGATCCAAGATCCCATAGTTGTCAAGAATGTGGAGAAGCCCTCACTGAAATACACTTTGACTCCTAAAGTTGCCTCTGAACCGGATGACAAAACTGCCTTTTCACTCATCCCGGATCGAGTCTTGTTAGTTGAAGATGTTAGATTCTTCACCAAATGTCATGTTGAAGAACTCGATGATGTTGAGATTAGAGACACCTATGATGAATTATGTACTGATGGTGTATTAAACAACAAGTATGAACACATCAGAATCAAGGGATTGACTGAAGCCCTAACCTACCCTCGTGTGTTCAAGCCCCAATGGGTTAAGTTTGTTTTGAGTAGAGTTCATGATAATTTCATGTGGCTAGAAGAGAAACCATTCAAAATCACCAAGGAAATCATTCATGTGATCACCAATTATCTTATCTATGATCATGCACAAGCTCAGAAGATGATATCACAGAAGGAGTTAATCAGTTTAACCGGAGTAGAATATGATTATAGAGGACTGAAACTGAACAATGTCACTGATGCAGAACTTAAGTTTGCCATTAGATTAATCGGTTACTGTTTCTCCCAATTAGCAAGGGAAAACGGTGTACCCTGTGCAGTAGTTGACTTAGCCTATAAAATTTTGAAAAAGGGAATGAAAGTCGACTTATGTGAAGTGTTATTGAAGAACTTGTTTGAGAACCTGAACACAATAAGGAAGCTGAAGAAGAACGACTTGACAAATACACTGAAGTTTGGTTCACTTCTTGTATGCATGTTTTTCTACTTTGAGAAATTGTTTCCATCAGTCGGTAAAGTAGTTTGGGAGCTACACCGACCAATCACCCATCAAATTAATGACTTTATCAAGAAGTTGGGAGATAATTTCAATGATATAATGGATGACTACTTCAGCAAATTTCAAGAGAAGATGTACAACAGGTACCGGATTCCACCCCAACTGGTAGAGAAATTTAAAGATGATATATGCTTTGAGGTAGATACTGATTACTGTTATGTGAATGTTGTGGAACCAAGGACTCAATATTTGCCACCAATGGGTTACAAGATTGACTTTGATATCACACAATAGAAAATTGATGCATATCTTACATTACCAAGGTATGCTACCGAGCTAAGATATGGAACTTATGAAGAAGTTAAGGAAAAGGTAAAAATGAGCATTGTAGTACCCAAGGCTACAAGAAAGGCTACAAAGATGATAAAGGTTTTATCTGAGAAATTTGGAGAAGAATCTTCCTCTACACCTATCAAAGGCACTCTTGCCATCACCGAAGAGGCATCTGAACCTCAAGAGGCAACAACAACATTGAGCACCAAATTGCCTAAGGGTAAAGTGTTGAAGAGAAAGAAACTAGACACTTCAAAGGCCCTACCGACTCCACCAACAAAGAGACCTAACACAAGAGCATCAGCTACATCACCAAGTAAGAAACAAAAGAGTGTTACTACTCCCAAGGTAACCAAGACCTACAAGAAATCTACTCGGAGACTCATTCTGGCAAAAGAGTCTAGTGATACAGAATCTGAAGATGCAAACAAATTCCAGATTGTAAAGAGCAAGAAGGTAAATATTCATAGTGTTGAAAACTTCTGTGCCAATCTAAAATAATATGGTGGATTTGCAGGATTTAGATATGTCAAGTATGAGACTAGGAATAATGATGAGAAGAGACAAATTCAAGAAGTTGTTATTTGGACACTTCTAAAATTTCGGCTAGCTCCATTAGAACTAGTAAAGTCACTTCCAAATGAACTTTACTTACATATTGATAATAGGTGGAAATATGCAATGGACTTAGCGAAACAAATTAGAGAAAGAAGTCTAGTCCATCTATTTCCTGATATGTCTATAGCAGAAATAAAGGAACATTTGACAACCTACAATTCCAATTTTTTTGTCAAACAGTTTGCCTTAAAACTGATGAATGGGCTATATATTGATGTAAAAAATGAGACAAAAGCAAAATGGTAGGAAATCTTCAAAACTAAGGATGTCGGTGAACAATCTAAAGTTGAAATTGTTGATGTCACCGAGCAAGATCCTGATGTCACCGAACAAGGTCCTGATGCTACCAAGAAAGACCTGGCTGACACTATTCAAATTGATGAAGATGTCATGGATGTAGAAGCACCGGAGCAGGAGATGATTGAAGGCACTACATATGCAAAAATTGTATCTAGTGAATTCATTTTAGAACAAGTTTAGCCTTACCCATCGATCAATCAACCTGTCTCTATCGAAGCTCCTCCGGATACAGCACAAGGCATAGAAGGTCACCAATCTGAAGCAACAGAAGGTACAACTCAAGAAAAGACCTCTCAAGCACCCTCAAGCACCGAAAATGTAGCAGCTGAGACACCCAGTACCGAGGCACCATAAGACACCACAATAGCTATAGGAATTGACCAAAGTGTTGCCTCTATTGAGCAACCTACTGAGGGTCAACAAGCCTCTCAAGCTATTGTCTTGGTCCAACTGACCAAAGGTAAAGAGAAGAAGGTGAAAAAGCATAGTTTCAAAGTTGATTTATCTAAACCAATAGTGTTGCCCAATGTGGATATCTCAAAATTAAAGGGGCAAGCACATATTGATTTCGGTGAACTATGAAAAGCAAAGGCCAAACAAGAAAAATAGATGGTTGTTCAAAAGAAGAATAAAGTACTTCAGAAGGTGAAGACATTGCTGACAGATATGCTACCGTCAGCTACAGTGTCAACCAATGCAGCCATCCACATTCAATTGGATGAACTCCTTAATCAAATAGAAACATCTGGAGTTGATGCATCTAAGTACTTGAGCAAGCTAAAGGACAAAGAACTTACTGCAAAAATGATAGAAGAGGTACAAAAAGCTCTAGCTATTGGGAAAGTCAAGCTTGTCAAATTCATTGCTGAGTTGTCCCCTCAACTCAAGCATATTCTTTATTTATTTCAGAAACTTTGCACATTTTCTATATCCATTAAAGATATCAAGAATAAAACTGATACAATTGAGAAAGAGATCACCGATCTCTCAAATAGGTTGACCACTGAGCCCAATTCGGTTTAGAATTTTTATACAAAGCTTCAACAGCTCATGGCTCAACAACTGGAACTAAGAAATGAAGAACATAAGATCAGGATGGACATAATGACACTCCAGACATTATTCCTTCCTCATCTTTCATTAGTTCAAGAATAGATTAACTGAGCTACACACCTATCTACTACACAAGAGGGAAGTACTCTTGATGGCTTAATATCCCTATTGGCTAATATTCAAGCACAAACTTCTTTAATGGAAAGTGTAAAGGATGTACTCTTTGTCACACTCACTAACACCCGGAAGAAGTATAAATCTATTTTTGATCAGTTACCACCCCCGGATGGAAATTAAGTTTTTGATGTTTGTCAAAAAGGGGGAGTGATACAATTTTTTGTGATATAGTTTTGATATAGTATTCGGAGTATTGTATATAGGGGGAGTATACCGAGTAGAGTATGTAGAGTATCCAATGACAGTAAGCAGAGCACACAAGCACAGAACCGAGCATGCAAAATCAGAGTTATGTATAGTATAATGATAAGGGGAGTATATCTGAATATACTATTTTCATTGACTATTGTATATATTGTCAAGTATAGTCATTTTGCAATGTATATAGATTTTTGAGTTATGACTTTGAAAGTAGTTTTTATCAAACATCTCAACTAACGTCAAAAGGGGATATTGTTACTACTTATCAAGTTGCCATTAGTTTTTATATTCAAAGTCATACTATATACTCTAGTCAGTTAGCACTACCAAATCATGTAGTCGGTATACACAGAGAAGTCGATATGCACAGTCTAGTCGGTTACAGAAGAAAGCAGTCACAAAACACAGTACACACCAAGCTATCTACCGAGTATTTTTTTATGGCCATCGAGCAGTAAAGATGACACATCGAGTTGATATACACCAAGTGAAATGTGTTACCAGATACATTGAACCTAGACATGCATATGAAAACGTGTTACAAGATCGAGGCACATCTAACCGTTATCACATTGGAAATTACACCAGAAGATTGTGTATGATTTTGAGATCAATCTAACCAATGAAATATTTTGTTTAGTTATTCATTCAAGGAATCTTGTTTGTAAGATCAAAGCAATGAATTGAATCACCATTTTAAGGGATCTATTTATACAACATAAGTTAAGGGTGTATATGTGTGTGTAAGAAGACTGTTACAGAGACACAGAGGTCACCGAGAAGGTTTTCAAAGAACAGTCAAAGAATAGAGTAAACATAAGGGTTTACTGAGTTACTATATGGGTTACTGAGGTATGCTATAAGCAAGGTAATCTATTCTGAGCACATAGAATCTGCTATAACATTTCAAATGTAAAGTTGTAGATATTTGTAATGATTTTATTGTAATATTGTGAAGTTGAAAGAGAAACCTTTAACAGGGTAAAAGACTCTAATCAAGTCTATAAATTGTAAAGCCTCTAACCAGGTACAACATTCAGATTAAATGTTGTAAAATACTTTAGCAAGGTAGATCTAACAGATCTTGTTACTCCTAACAAGGTAAGCTATTAGAAATAGCTAAAATGTAGCTCTAACCTAGCACTCTTTATTATTGCAGTAGTGAAGTTGTGGGTGCCATCCCCACCACAGTTTTTCTCTCTAACCAAGAGTTTCTGCATAACCAAAATATATGTGTTATGGAGTGAATCATGTATGATTGTTATCTATTTGCTTTAACTTTATTTTATGTTACTACACTATTTAGTTTATGCATAATAGTAAAGTTATTATTCAAGAAAAGTTTTGAAGTACTGATTCACCCCTCCCCTCTTAGTACATTAGCTTTCCATATTGGGCCTAACAGACAGGGGTGCCATGCCCCTATCCTACCCTAATTTAGGATAGGAAACAACTAAGAGACAATGTAGAGTGATGGAAAATGTGAGTTGTTGATGGCATGAGAATGTTTTGAGTCTCAGATCAGGCTAAGGGATTCGTTCGCTAATGCAAAGACCCAAATGTGGTAAAAAATTGCAAGGGTCACAATTTTATGACGCTACATTTAGCCCCCACTTTAGCAAGAGTATAAGAGTATGCCAATACTATCGGTAAAGTGAAAGGAGACAAGATTGAAATACTTTCACCACATCAAGGAGGCAAGATACACCAAGCCCCCAGTGGACTAAAGATCTTACAACTTTGATTGACGAAGTAAAAGGGAAGACCAAGATTGATGCAGAACCCTGCCCACACACCTAAGGACAAGCCCAAACAAGTTTAGGCTACTAAACCCTCAAATGATCACAAGGGTCTTGCAAGGAAGGACTCCACACCTTGGATGAAACTACACTCACATTCACTAGGCTTGGGGCTACTCAAGATGAGTAATTTCCTCAATACCTATCCTACCACATCTAGTGATACCCTGCTCATAAGGCTTAGGATTTGGTTCATTTATGGCCATTAGAAAGTGGTCCAAGCATTGGTTTTGAGATTAGGCTCAAATTCCTTATACCTCCTTTAGAAACCTACCTCCTAGCTTGTAGCCCTATTTGGTGATAAAACGGACCTTAACCCAAAAATGTTCCACACACCCATAAAAAAAAATTACTATTTAAAACACCCTTTTGGGAGTTGTACTAATCCCCAAAATTGTTTGACCAAGTCTATAATTACAAGGTCTGATCCCTTTAGAGGCTAATAGACCTAATAGGGGCAATTAGCCCTATTTTCCAAAGCAACTACCAACCAATGAATCCAAACTGGAAAAAAAACTCTATGGGAATGTGGGGGATGGTGAGTAACCTTTAATTCCAAGGTTGCATTCCTATAATCCATGGCTATGACAACTTATGATGATTGTCCTCAATCTTGTCCTAGGTAGTCACATAGAGATGCCTACCCAATCTTGCTCTTTTCTCCACACAACCAAGTTTCCCCTGAAAAAAACTATGAAAAATATAAATTGCAGAGGCTTATCTTGCATTCCTCCAAAGGAAGAGTCTTATAATGGACTAGGATGCAAGATAAGGCCATTTTCATCCAAAACCCTCTCCAAACCCTCAATTTTCGGGTTACAGATAGAAAAATGGAGGGCTCTCACTACTCTGGTACAATTAGGACCTCATACCACCACAAAAATAAATATATTTCATCTTCCTATCTACTCCATGGATGGTGGGATTCAACACAACCCGTACAGGCACATGCAACTCCTGCAAACTTGGAATTTTTGGGAAAACTGTAGTATTTTGTGTTTTATTGCTTCACAGACTCCAATTACAATAGGAGAAACCTTGGGAATAGTGCCCACAAGGCTTATACAACTCTCCAATGGTTTCCCATTGAATTTGGAGTAGTTTGGAGTCGTTGAAAGGCTTTCCCCAACCAAATTTCAAAAAGTTGTGTAGACGTATAAAAATGACCATATTCCTAAATGAATATCTTACGTTCATTTCTCTATTTAATTAAATCCAATTTAATTGAATTAATCACATTACTCTATTTAATTAAGTAAATTACTCCATTTATTTAATTAAATTCACTAGACCTCTTTTACCATTTAATAGGATAAATCATTTTATTCAATTAAATCCCCTATCCACTTTTAAATTAAATTCAAATTTAATTAAATAGTTTATCCTAAATTGAATAAATCTAATTTATTTAATTTCCCCAATTGCAACCAAATTGAATTAAATTCATTTTATTCAGTTAAATCCTATTATCCCTCCATCTACTTGCAAAATCCTACATCTCCCACTTGCTTCCTAAACCCTATTCCTAACCCTTTCTAGACTCTTCTAATCACTTCTAAATTAACCTAACCCATCTCCTAAATATTGTCACATCCCTAAGCAATGGTAAGTCACTTCTCAAACCCTCAAAGTCTTTGAAAACCCTTAAAGGCTTCAACCACTTAAACTTTGAAAGTCTCCCAAACCGTTAATGGTTAACTCAATGCTCTAGCATGATTAAAGAATTTCCCTAAACTCAACCTCCATGTAACCCAAGGGTCTCATCAAGCATTTATTGCTTTGACCATGGTTATCCTTAATCCTTTGCACAAGAGTTTATCCTTTGGATAAAACCTTTATCCAATGGGTAATCCTAACTTAACCATAACCCTTACCCCCTAAGATAATCATGAGGTCTTCTCAAGCATTTAATGCTTCTTACATCTCCTCTCAACCAACCCTATGTTGCCAATTGTCAACATTTCATTGGTGAAAATTGTGAACATGGATTCCCAACTTTCAAACTCAACCCTTGATTACCTCTTTCAATCCTGGCCATTCATTACCCTATTTTTGCTATAAATAGAGCTCTCCATCCTCCATTTTAATGATCCAAGTCTTTAGCATCATACCAAGCTTTAATATATCATTTTTGCTCATCATTTAGCCTCTTTTCAATAGGAATTAATCTAAATATGCATGTTTAGAGTATTTTCTTTATCATTTAGCTTAATCATAGACCAGTATATCATGCTAGGATAGTCTTGCTACTAATCTTGTCATCTTATAATCTAGTTTATTGCATTTATAGGATCATGCATATTTTAGGATGCATTTCATCTTAAAATCAACCAAAGCATCCCTCGTTCTTGCATTTGTCATCCCTAAACCACTTTGCTCAATGATCTGAGAGCAAAGAAATTGGTTTAAGGGACCTTGTGAGATAGAGAACCATGAAACCAACCTTGGGAAGCTGAGCCATACATCATGACTCGTTAGCTTGCACAAAGAAGTCCTATTGGTGTGTGAGAAAGGCTCCTTAGGCTTCATTTTTCACATTTTAAGTTCTATCGACCCACTTTTCCTGCATACAAGTTGCCTTTTATAAAAGTTGCAATTTTGCACAAAATGTTGTCAAATTTGCTAAGGTTGGAATCCACATAAATGGATCAAACAAACACTCATGAAACATGTCTAAAAACTATCAAACACAAATCTAAACCATCTACTACCCCTATTAACCACATTGTCCCAATTGGCTTCTCAAATTGCCTAATTGGTGACATGGGCTTACATGGTGGGGTTTATTGCATACATGAAACACAAGACACACTAAGACATCGTAATGATCCTATTCTTCATCCTTAGGGTCATGAGTAGCTTGTTGATGGGGTGCTCCTGCACCATACTCCCTGCGAGAAGAAATCTCAAGTCCACTTGAGATCAGAGTTTGTAAATCTGCACCATGATTTGATATCCGCTCACTTGTCATCCAAACTACCTTAGAGTCTGGATTGTCTTGCCAAGCCACAAAATACTCATTGTAATCCTTGTTCCTTGTCTTATTTGTGACTCTAATGTTTAACACTTTGCTCAACTTAGGTGATTCATGCTTTGGAATGTCATTATCTGTTGCAACCTACATGGGTTCCTCCCCTTCATTGTCACTACCTTTGAAAAGTGTAAGATCACAGACATTCAAAATGGGTGATAATCCAAGATCAGGAGGAAGTTGGATCTCATAGGAATTTTTTCCACACTTCTTCAATATTTGACATGGTCCAATCTTCCTCTACATGAGCTTGGTATATTTGCCTTTTGGGAGTCTCTCCTTCTTCAAATGTACCCATACCAAATCCCCAACACTAAACTGTACATCTCTTTTTCTTATCAGCATAAGCTTTATACTTCACTACAGATTGTTGGAGATGAGACTTGACTTGGTCATGCACCTCTTTGATGGCTTATGCAAAATCTTCACCATCTGCACTAATGGGCTCTTCTTTGGGTAAATCCCTTAACTCCAACACTCCCCTTGGGTGGATGCCATATACAATCTGGAAAGGAGACTTCCCTGTGCTTCTATTGATGGTATCATTATAAGAGAACTCTTCCTATGATAGTATACTATCCCATTTTTCTCCATGTTTCCTTGTCAAGCACCTTATTAGGTTTCCCAATGATCTATTGACAACTTCAGTTTGCCCATCCATTTGAGGATGGTAGGCTGATGAGAAAGCTAGGTTAGTCCCCAAATTCTTCCAAAGGGTCCTCCAAAAGTGACCTATGAACTTCACATCTCTATCTGAAACAATGTTTAGGGGAAATCCATGTATCCAGACTATCTCTTTGAAGAATAGGTCTACAACATAGGATGCATCACAAGAAGTCTTACATGGCAAGAAATGAGCCATTTTACTAAACCTATCCAGCACTACAAAGACATTGTCAAATCCCCTCCTTGTCCTAGGCAGACCCAATACAAAGTCCATACTTATGCTCTCCCATGGCCTAGAAGGAATGGGTAAAGGTTGATACAAAACCACATTTGTGGACTTCCCCTTGGCTTTTTGACAGATTACATATGTCTCCACAAACTTTCTTACATCTTCCTGCAATTTAGGCCAGTAATAATGTCTCTTCACAAGGTCTAGGGTCTTGTCAAGGCCAAAATGACCTGCCATGGCTCCACAATTCTTCTCCCTAATGATATTCAACCTCATGGAACACTTAGTAATACACAACTGCACTCCTTTGAATAACAATCCATCTTGTATCAAAAATTCAGTAAACTCAATATGGTATCTCTCACCAGATGTTTCACATTCCTTGTATATCTCTCCAAAGTCTTCATCAGCATCATACATACTCTTCAAGGAATCAATACCAATGATCTCCATCTTGATTTGGTTGATAGTTAAGACCCTCCTTCTCAAAGCATCTACAACTTTTTTCTTGACTCCCTTCTTGTGTTTGAGGGTGAATGTGAAGGCTTTTAGGGTCTCTACCCACTTCATGTGTTGGTGGTTTAGCTTCTCTTGGCTATTTATGAAACTGAGTGCCTGATTATCAGTAAAAACTATGAACTCCTTAGGCAATAAATAGTGTCTCCACTTCTTCAAAGACTGTACTAGAACATACATCTCCAAGTCATAAGATGAGTATCTTTTCTTGGCATCATTTAGCTTTTCACTGAAAAAAGAAATAGGCCTTCCTTCCTGACTGAGCACTACCCCCAATATCCATGTGGCTTGCATCACATTCCACCTGAAATATCTTGTTGAAGTCTGGTAAGGCAAGGACTGGTTGTTCTACAACCTTCTTCTTCAATGTTTCAAATGAATCATCTTCCTCTTTGGTCCAACTGAACCTGCACTTTTGTCCTCCCTTTATGGTGTCAAGCATAGGTGCACAAACATGACTAAATCCTCTTATGAATTTCCTATAAAAAGTTGCTAAACCATGGAAGCTCCAGACGTCATTCATAGTCTTAGGTGTTGGCCAAGATAGTATAGTACTCACCTTCTCTTGGTCCATTTTCAACTCACCTTGTGAGATTACAAAACTCAAATAGATGATCTCCTCCTGCATGAACAAACACTTATCCAAATTTATCATTAGTTTCTCTTCATGTAACCTCTTGAGAACCATATCTATGTGTTTGAGGTGTTCTTCCCTTGTGTGACTAAAGATCAAGATATCATCTAGGTATACTATGACAAATTTTCCTATGAATTCCACCAAGACTTCATTCATCAACCTCATAAAATTACTAGGGGCATTGGACAACCCAAATGGCATAACTTTCCACTCATGCAACCCCTCATTGGTTTTAAAAGTTGTTTTCCATTCATCCCCTAGCCTTATTCTAATCTGATGGTATCCACTCTTTAGATCTATTTTGGTGAAATACTTAGCACTCCCTAAGCAATCAAGCAAATCCTCTATCCTAGGGATTGGGAACCTATACCTTATAGTTATCTTGTTGATGGTCCTTGAGTCTATACAAAGCCTCCAAGTGCCTTCTTTCTTGGGTGCAAGGACAATAGGTACTGCACATGGGATTAAGCTCTTGCCAATCAGTCCTGATTCAAGCAATTCTTCAATCTACCTTACCATTTCTACATTCTGGTCTGGAGTGAGTTTGTAGGCTACTTTGTTTGGGAGAGTAGATCTATGCAATGATTGATGTCTCTCACCAATGGTAGGGATCTTGGCATTCCATCTGAGATGATTCCTTGATATTTATCAGGAATCTATTTGACTATAGGTTCTATGTGCTTCTATCCTCCTTCTTTCTCTTCTGCAAACTACTCTTTCCTTGTCACCTTGGGGCTAGGCATGAGGGCATAGCAAACTGCACCTTTCTCTACAATCTCCATGAGTTGTTTACCTTCTACCATTAGCACCTTTGCATCCTTTCCCTTTGATTCCATCTCTTCCTCTATTAGAGGTAAGAGTTATATCACTTTCTCATCCTTGGTGATTGAGTAGGTGCTTCTCAACACATCATGATGAGCTTTCAAGTCATATTGTGATGGCCTCCCAAACAAGAGATGGCATGCATCCATTTTTGCTATGTCAAATAGTAATCTATCCTTTTAAGATCCAGTCTAAAACTCCACCCAATCTTTCTCTTCTACCACTTCTTTCTAACCTTGGGTGAGCCATGAAACCTTGTAGGGGTAAGGATGAGGTAGCTTTCTAAGTTTAAGCTTTCCCACCATTTCAAGTGATATAAATTTTTTAGTGGATCTGGAGTCTATCAAGACCTTGCATACCTTTCCTCCTACCTTGCAAGTGGTTTTGAAAAGAGATTTCCTTTGTGTAGGCTCATTGTTAGGTACCTTCATGGTGGTTACTACTATACTCATCATCAGATCCTCTCCTCTTTCAGGATAGCTATAGCTATCAGGAGCATTAACACTTTGATAAGTGTTTGCACTTGCCACACTTTGACAATCAGATTCCTACACCAAATTGCTTCTCCTTTCTCCCATGGAGCTAGAAGCCTTCTCCGGACATCTATTGGCCATGTGCCTCTCTTGGTTGTAGTTGTAGCACCTAGGAGGTCCTCTACCTTGGGATCTTCCTCTAGAGGGTGGTCTTCTACCCCTAAAGATCCCTCTTGGATTGTAGCTCCCTCCTTGGTTGTAACTGCTCTCTCCTCTATTGCCTTCTTGGTTAGAGTCTCCCTAGTAAACAAAACTATTTCCTCTACCTCTGAAAGGGCCTCTTCCCCCTCTTTGTTGTCTCCCTTTACCTTTTTCATTTTGTTCCTGCCTTCTCTTCAACTTCCCCTCCACATTGAGTGCAAATTGAAAGCACTTTTGGACTGTCTCTAGGGTAACGTCCATCTCCTTTTATTTCAAATTCTATCTCCTTCTATGCAATTGGATATTGTAGTCCATTGGGACATTGGCCTCTTTCACCAAGGCCATCATCTTCTTCCATGTAGCGACTCTTCTCTTTCCCTCTTTCACCCTCTCATCTAGGATAAAAGTCCACCAAGTTAGTGCAGCTCCTTTAATTTTGGATTGAGCCATCTTCACCCTCTGGTGGTCTAGTATGTCTTCACTTTCAAAAAAATTGTCCAAGGAGTCTATCCACTCCATCACTATGTCAGGATCCATCTTGCCTGCAAATATTGGTAGATACATCTTCACATCCATTGTTCTTCTCTCCATGGACTTGAGGACACTCATTAAGGGTCTCTGGTCTGCAGGGATCTCCTCTTCATCCCCTTCTTCTCCAGAGTCTCTCTCTCCCTTCTCCACTTTGTCCTTCAACCAGTCCATCTCATTTCTCAAGGCCTGATTCTCAGCGTTGACTTCTCTTCTCTCTGCCATTTGCTTCTTCACCAAGAAATTCAACTCAACATTGGTCATTCTTGAAGGTGCCTCATGGGATCCCTCTTCTTCTAATATCTTGTCTTTTCCTTCTATCCAAAGAACACTCCTATGCTCTGATACCACTTGATGCAGAGCCCTACCCAAACGAGGTTGGGCTACTGACCCCTCAAATGATCACAAGGGTTCTGCAAGGAAGGACTCCACACCCTGGATGAAACTACACACACATTCACTAGGCTTGGGCCTACTCAAGATGAGTAATTGCCTCAATACCTATCCTACCACATCCAGTGACACCCTGCTCCTAAGACTTAGGATTTGGCTCATTTATGGCCATTAGAAACTAGTCCAAGCATTGGTTTTGAGATTAGGCTCCAATTCCTTATACCTCCTTTAGAAACCTACCTCCTAGCTTGTAGCCCTATTTGGCGATAAAATGGACCTTAACTCAAAAATGTTCCACACACCCATACAAAAAAATTACCATTTCAAACACTATTTTGGGAGTTTTACTGATCCTCAAAATGGTTTGACCAGGTCTACAACTACAAGGTCTGATCCCTTTAGAGGCTAAGAGACCTAATAGGGGCAATCAGCCCTATTTTCCAAAGCAACTACCAACCAATGATTCCAAAATGGAAAAAAAATCTATGGGAATGTAGGGGATGGTGAGTAACCTTTAATTCCAGGGTTTCACACCTAGAATCCACCGATATGACAACTTATGATGAGTGTCCTAAATCTTATCCTAGGTAGTCACATAGAGATGCCTACCTAATCTTGCTCTTTTCTCCACACAACCAAGTTTACCCTAAAAAAACCATTAAAAATATAAATTAAAGAGGCTTATCATGCACCCCTCCAAAGCAAGAGTCTTCTAATGGACTAGGATGCAAGATAAGGCCATTTTCATCCAAAACCCTCTCCAAACCCTCAATTTATGGGTTGCAGTTAGAAAAGTGGAGGGTTATCACTACTCCGGTATAATTAGGACCTCATACCACCACAAAAATAAATATATTGCATCCCCCTATCTACTCCATGGATGGTGGGATTCAAATCAATCCGTACAGGCACATGCAACTCCTACAAACTCAGAATTTCTGGTAAAACTGTAGTATTTTGTGTTTTATTGCTTCATAAACTCCAATTACAATAGGATTAACCTTGGGAATCATGCCTAAAAGGATTCTAAAACTCTCCAAAGGTTTCCCACCAAATTTGGAGTAGGTTGGAGCCATTGAAAGGCTTCCCCCAACCGAATTTCAAAAAGTTGCACTTTTGCACTCAAAAGTTGCTTTTTTGCAATTCTGCACAAAATGTTGTCAAACTTGCTAAGGTTGGAATACACATACACGGATCAACCAAAAACTAATGAAACATGTCTAAAACCTATCAAACACAAATCTAAACCATCTACTATCCCTATTGACCACATTTTCCCAATTGGTTTCTCAAATTGCCTAATTGGTGACATGGGCTTACATGGTGAGGTTTATTGCATACATGAAACATAAGACACACTAAGACATCCTAATGATCCTAGTATTAATCCTTAGGGTCATGAGTAGATTTTTGATGGGGTACTCCTACACCAAAGAGGGAGAACCATGACTGGAAGTAGTAAAGTTTCCCTCACTATGAGTCATGAAAAGAAAGGATACCAAAAATTTAAAGCAAAGCCAAGTTCAGTAAGTTACTCCAAGTATTAAGAAGGAAAATATGAGCAGGGTGTATTCCCCCACTTTAAAGTGATCATGTACGCCTTATTGGGAGCTATTTATTTAAGGTAGGATACACCTAAGAGAGAGAAAGAGAGGGAGCACATTATCACAAGGATTTTGTTGGCCATTTGGAGGAATTGATAATGTGTTGCATTGATGTTTTGTCATTGATGTCAACACTAGCTTCTTTGGCTGCTTTACTAGTATCCTTTTGGTCCTGGTAGGTTGTTTGGTTTCTGATTGATTATATCATGATGATCTAGTATACTTCGGTATGCTTTGGATTATGGAAATGGCTTACATCTGTTATTCATGCTACTTAGATACATGTTCAATTAGTTTGTTTTGATTTGGTGATCAGATGCTATCTTATATGCTGGTAAGCCTAGTTTGTTGATCCAGTGAGGGTTTCACCAACAGAGCTTTGTTGAAGATATTTTTATGCTATTTATAAGTGGTGCTAGCATGGATTCTAGTAGAGATTTAGGATTTTCATGGTAATCGTGTTCAAGACTTGTCTAACTGGGATCATTGCTTTAGCGTGTGCGGACCTAAATTGGGTGGGATACTATTTAGGTTATGGACCGGCTTAATGTAACATGTTGTTTGGTCTTCTCGATGTGTTTCTAGGATGAGTTATGGGTTGGATGACATTTCTTTGGTCTCAGGCTGACATGTTTTGTAATTATGTAATTGGTTTCTTGTCTAGTCACTGACCTTATTGTTTATGGTGGAGGGTTTGTATATATATGCGTATGATCTCATTGTAAATCATGGTGGATGATATAGGAGTGAATAATTTAATAATCATTCATGCAGAGCAGTTGGTAGATCATTGGTGATTGAGTTGGGTTTATGTAAGAGGATTAATTCCTTCGGTATTGAGTTTAACCAAAACTGTATTCAAGCATAGGAGATGCTATTATTACAGTTCATTCTTTCTTCTAGATTGTAGTCTAGATTTTTATGTAGTCAGTGAGACTCCTTTTGTAATGAGTAGTGTGCTCTAGGCTATTGGCCTTCCTACATGTGTAGGCCCCTCAATTTTTAATCACATACTTACTACAGAAGTATTATTTGACTGTGAGTAGGCTTCCCACCGTGGTTTTCCCCTTTATCAGGTTTTCCACGTACAAATCTTGGTGTCATGTGGATGGTATCTTTTCTCTAATTATTGCTTGTGTTTAATTGATATATCTACTATTTCGGTAATTGGTTTATGTATTTTGGTATTGATCTTATGTGTTTCGATAATAAAGTTTTAATTTCTTAATGTTCCAGTAATCCAGTGACAATTGATTCACCCCCACCCCTCTTAGTTGTCTTCGGATTATTTGAATTGTCTAACAATTGGTATTAGAGCTCTGTTCCTCTCTATAGAAGCTTAACTTCTTGAGGAAGAACCTATGTGACGAATAGTTTAGGTTCATCTAGTTCAGCTGCAGCTGTCTTTCGAAGATAAATTCATAGGCTTGATGGAAAAATTATAGATTATGGAAGATTCAGATGGAGAATCATTTGAGATGTCTTGGTAAGGAAATTTGGGAGATAAGCAAGAATGGCATTACCCCTTTTAATCTGGCATCTGGCAATCCTCCTCTGAAAAACTTGGATAAGGAGCTTGAGAATGATTGTAGAGATAGAGAAGCCCTCTTGTGTGCACTTTCTGATCAACAAATAATGAGATTGACTGACAAATCATCAACAAAGGCTATATGGGACAAGTTGGAGAATCTAAATGAAGGTGACCCTACCTTTAATATTGATAAACTTCATGGTTATTGGGTGAGATATGAAAATTCGAAGATGAAAGAAGATGAAAGGATTACTGCATTTATGGAAAGGGTAAATGAAATTATCATGGGAATTCAATGTTGTGGTGGATCTTTGAGTGAAGATGAAATAGTTTCTAAAGTTCTAAGAGCTTTACCATTGGCTTATAAGATGAAGGATACTACAATTAATGAATTGAGAACAATGGAAAATACTTCTATCAATAGGAATACCTTGGTTAAGAAATTATCTACTTTTGAGCTTGAAGAATTTGGACCTTCTGGAGCTATGAAGTCTAAACCTGCTTTTCATGCATTTACATCATCAACTGACAAGCAAGATTGGAAAGATTTATATGCAAAGGAATTGGATGAATAATTTGAGAAAATTAAAACCCTATTTTCTAGAAGAATACCTAAACGACCAGTAGGAAGTAAGTATGAAGGAAAATCACCTTTTAAATGTTTTGCATGTAATAAGATAGGTCATTTTGCATCTATATGTCCTAAAAGGAATTCAATATTTGAAGAAAGAGCTAGAACATATTTTAAGCCTAACTGTGGATATTAGAACAAGCATAAGTATAGGAAAAACAAAGATAAATCATGTGACTTTGCAGATGACGAAGGTGTGATTGATTCTGATGATGAACTGACACAAGACTTTGCTAGTGGTTTCAACAATGGAAAGGAATGGGTGTTCCTGGATATCAAGGAAGATGTTTCGGCACTGGAAGAGAATGTACCTGAAGAAAAGGCCCTTGCTAATAAAATTGAAGATAAGGATGAATGGGTAATAGATAGTGGTTGTTCACATCATATGACTGGAGATAAAATGAAGTTTCTATCTTTACAAGAATTTGATGGTGGTCTGGTTAGATTTGGAGATGACAAAGCATGCATGATCAAAGGAAGAGGAACTATATCATTAGATGGTAAGCACAATACTGATAATGTGTATTATGTTGAAGGTTTAAGGCATAATATTTTGAGTGTAGGACAATTGGTGGATAAGGGATTTCAATTACAATTCAAGGATTAAAAATGCAAGATCATTAATAGATCTGGATTGGAGATTGCAACCAGTACCAAACAAAAGGTAATATATTTCATTTGAATTCAGATGAAAAGACATGTTTGATTGTACAAATTGATGGGAGTTGTCTTTGGCATAAAAGGCTATGTCATGTGAATTTTGATTGCATGGTAAAGATTAGTTCAATTAAGGTAGTTATAGATATACCTAAGATTGTGAAGCCCTATAATCTGGTGTGTAAAGAATGTCAAATGGGAAAACAAGTGAGAACCTCTTTTAAGAGTATACAAAAAAATCTAATGATGTTTTTTATCTTATTCATACTGATTTGTGTGGCCCTGCTAGAATTAAAAGTTTTCAAGGTGATATATATTTTATGCTAATCATTGATGATTATTCTAGAATGATGTGGGTTACTTTTCTTAGGGAAAAATATGAGGCTTTTGAAAAGTTTAAAATATTTAAAGCTAAAGTTGAAACTGAGACAGGATTGAAGATTAAGTGCTTAAGGTCAGATCATGGTAGAGAATTCACATCCGGTGAGTTTAATTTTTGTGAGAATCATGGCATAAGGAGACAATTTTCTACTCCCCAAACACATTAGCAAAATGGAGTTGTGGAAAGAAAGAACAAAACTATCTTGGATGCTGCTAGAACAGAGAGTCATAAGACTCCTAGGTATGTAAGGTTGAATCATTCAAAAGATCAGATCATTGGGGATAAAAATAATGGAGTGATGACAAGAAGAAGATTGGCAGCTAATGAGGTATGTTTAATTTCTCAAGCTGAACTGGTATCCGTAACTGAAGCATATAAAGATGAATTTTGGATGAAAGCTATGGAAGAAGAATTAGATTAGATAGAAAAGAATAACACATGGATTTTAGTTCCCCAACCTAAAAATAAGAATGTTATTGGAACTAAATGGGTTTTTAGGAATAATTTAAATGAAGATGGACAAGTTGTGAGGCATAAAGCTAGATTGGTTTGTAAATGATATTCTCAAAAGGAAGGAATTGATTATGGTGAAACTTTTACACCTGTAGCTAGGATTGAAGATGTAAGATTATTTCTTTCCTATGCTACACATAAAACCTATAAGGTTTATCAAATGGATGTTAAGTGTACTTTTCTAAATGGGGATCTTGATGAGGAAGTTTATATTAAGCAACCTAATGTTTTTTCACTTTTAGATGATAAAAATATGGTTTGTAGGTTAAAGAAATCCTTATATGGATTGAAACAGGCACCTAGAGTTTGGTATGAAAGGTTGGACAAATATATTTTAAAACTTGGTTTCACTAAAGGTAATGCTGACAATAATCTATATTATAAAGTCATTGATGATGATATATTAATTATTGAGGTCTTTGTTGATGATATTATTTTTGGAGGTGAGGATAAGTTGTGCATGGAATTTTCTAACAATATGGAAAATGAATTTGAGATGTCTATGATTGGGGAAATGAAATTTTTCTTAGGTTTGTAGATTACTCAGACTGATAAAGGTATTTTCATCTGTCAAACTAAGTATGCTAGGGAGATGTTGAAGAAATTTGGTATGGAAAATTCTAAACTAGTTAGTACTCCTATGGTTATAAGTGAGAAATTGACAAGGAAAGATGAATCTGCATCGATAAATCCTACAAGATACAAGTCTATGATTGGAGGTTGCTATATTGTTGGAAAAAATGGTGTCTCAACCTTGCATTTATGCGAGGTTACTATTTATAGTAAGTTTTCATTTGAGCACGAAATGGTGCGAAACTCTCCCTGAAGCTTCTGGTTGGCTAGATAAGCATTCCGGTAAAGTTGCGTCGCAAGGTCACAGCTAGTTTTGAAGATATTAAAGTTTTCGTCTTGGAGGGGTGCAATAAAATATTTAAACTTAATTTTGGGGACTTTAGAGGCTCCAAAATGACCTGAAAAGTGGCTATAACTGGAAAAGTGGGTTACGAGGTGATAGAGCACTTCATGAGCTTTCCGGCACTTCAAACGGTTCGTCAATCAGACACCCGGTTCTCAAGTTATGGCCTCCGAAAGTTTGTACTCCTGAAATAGGAAAAATAATTTGTATCGGATACATAAATGAGCTGTAAAAGGGAGCAACACATGTTGATGTGTGCTTTAACATGTCATAGGGCATCTAGAAGGGAGATAAGGTCGGCTACACCTTATTAGGTGGTTTTAGCCCATGGTTTTGTAATACCGTTTGACGGTTTCTTGTATTGTATCTCCTATTTATGAGGTGTGTGAGATAGAGGTTGGGTGTAAGAGTCTTATGGCTATTGAGTTGCCTCTGAATCTCTGATTAGTGGTACTCCTGCGAAGAGCTTGCTCTGCAAGTATGTTGTAATCTATTTTTGATTGTTGAATAAAATATTGAGCTGCTTTTGGAGGGTGGGGTTTTTCTCCCGAAAGGGTTTTCCCCACGTAAATCACTGTGTTGTGGTATGATTGCTATTATATCTATTTCTATTTTCTGTAATTGTTGTAATGATCTGAAAAAGTTTTGCATTACCCTCCTCTCAAGGTTAGTGTAGGAAGTTGTTTCCGCTACTTAACTTCCTTACAAGTGGTATCAGAGCTTGATCACCTTTGGTTTCAATTGTGGGCAGTTGGGTTTTTTGAACTAATCCAGATTTGAGTGGGAGCTTGTGCAGAAGACACTTTTTGATCTTGTTGCAGGAATATTCAGATGGCGAGTTCGTCAGGGAGAATAGAGGTGGAGAAATTTAATGGAAGTAATTTTGAGATGTGGAAGCTGAAGATGGAAGATCTGCTAATAGATCGAGATCTTTGGGATGTTGTTGATGCGAATGTCCAAAGGCCCTCAGATCCTACTGCGGTAGCTCAGTATGATGTTATGGACCGAAAAGCCAAGGGTCTAATCAGACTGTGCCTGGCAGACTCTGTTCTGATCAATGTCCATGAAGAAAACTCTACAAAAAAGATATAGACTAAGCTTGGTGAGATGTATCAAGTGAAATCTTTATTAAATCAAATTTTCTTAAGAAAGAAATTGTATTCCTTGAAGATGGAAGAGGGTGGACGAATTGCAAACCACCTGGAAGCATTCAATATGTTGGTGGCTCAATTAGTATCCGTCGGTGTTAAGATGGACGAAGAGGAGAAATGTCAGATCTTGCTTTGTTCTTTACCTGATTCGTGGGATTCTCTTGTTATGGCTATCGGTAGTACTTCTGTTGTTTTGAAATCTGAAGATGTGGTGGGTGCCCTACTCGGTGAAGAGATGCGAAGGAAGGTATCCATCAGTTCAAAGGAAGCCCTAACCGTTCGTGGAAGACCTAAGGAGAAAGGCAAGAAGAATGAGAAGTGCAACAAGTCCAAATCCAAAGGGAGATCGAAATCTCCTGGAAAATCCAAAGTCATTTGCTGGAATTGTGGTAAACTGGGTTACATCCGTAAGGACTGCAAAGAAGAAAAGAAGAAGAAGAAAAAGAAAAAGTTCGATTCTGATTCTGAGTCCAACAAGGAAGATGGCGATGCATTTAATGCGGCTTTGGTGACTCATGCAGGTAATGATGCCTGGCTAATTGACTCAGGTGCATCTTTTCATATGACTTCCAATAGAAATTGGTTTTCTGAATATGAAGGATTTAATGGAGGTAAGGTGTACTTGGGTGATGATTCACCTCTAGACATTGTTGGTCGAGGTAAAGTTAGAATCAGGTTTTCTGATGGTAGAATAAAAAGGATTAATGGTGTGCTGCATATCCCTGGATTAAAACGAAACCTGTTATCTGTGAGCAAACTGATAGATGCGGGTGTGCAGGTAGTCTTTTCTGAAACAGGATGTAAGATGATTAAGGGTGCTATGGTAGTTGCTAGAGGTGTCAGGTTTGGCACTTTGTATAAGCTTGAAGCATACACTATTGAGTGTAATAGCACTTCTGTAAAAAGTAAATCTGCAGATACTTCACTGGAAGATTTGAAGGTCTCACCTTCAGCAGATGGAAATGGTTTTTGGGTACCTAAGGGTGCTCTTTCATCTGAAGCAAAGTTACCTGCAGAGAAGACTATGTTATGGCACCAGAGACTTGGCCACATTCGAGAAAAGGGTCTAAGGACCTTGAAAAATAAAAACCTTGTTGAAGGTTTGAATGATTGTAATCTTGACTTTGATTTCTGTGAGCATTGCATTTATGGAAAACAAAATCGCGTTCAGTTTTACTCGAGTTCTCATAAAACTTGTGGTGTTTTGGATCTTATCCATTCTGATGTGTTTGGTCCAGTAGATGTCTCTTCGATTGGAAAATCCACATATTATGTTTCATTTATTGATGATTTTAGTAGAAGGACATGGGTATATTTTCTAAAGAGTAAATCTGAAGTTTTTAGTCGTTTTAAAGAATTTAAAGCAATGGTTGAGTTGCAGACTGGAAAGAAAATAAAATGTTTGAGAACTCATAATGGCAGTGAGTTTTGCTCTAATGATTTTGATAGATTCTGTAAAGACTGTGGAATTAACAGGTAGAAGACAATTCCGTATTCTCCACAATAGAATGGAGTTGCAGAAAGAATGAACAGGACACTGATGGAGAAGGCTAGGAGTATGTTGAGTGGTGCTGGTCTCAAACAAAAGTTTTGGGCTGAAGCTGTTGCCACTGCTTGCTACCTGATTAACAGGTCTCCTACATCAGCTCTTGTTGATAAAATGCCTATGGAAGCATGGTCAGGTCACAAGCCTTCATTGAGACATCTTAGAGTTTTTGGTTGCGAGGCATATGCACATGTGCCAAAGGAGAAGCGAACAAAGTTGGAGAACAAGGCTGTGAAATGTATCTTCATCAGGTATAGTTATGGTGTGAAAGGATACAAGCTTTGGGACCCTGTTGCACAAAAGGTAATTCACAGTAGAAGTGTTATTTTTAGAGAAATTAAGTCTCCTTCTGTTACATTGCAGCCAGAACAGACTAAAAAAGAAGATGTGATTCAACTTCCTTCTACACCTGAAAGAGTTGAATCGAGACCCCTAGATAGGCAAGAATTTGAGGAGAGCTCGTCTAGCTCTGAATCTTCAGAAGAGGAGGAAGAACCTCCAACTCAACTTGTTCAAAGGTCTAAAAGACATAGACAACCACCTGAAAGGTATTCACCTGATGATTGGAGATGTATTTTTGCTCTGAATACTAGTGTGGATGAACCAAAATCTGTAGAAGAGGCATTAGGTATGAATGATGCAGAATCCTGGAAGATTGCTATGGAGGAAGAAATGGCAGCTTTGAAAAAGAATGATACATGGGATCTTGTACCATTGCTTGAAGGACGAAAACCTATTGGTTGTAAATGGGTGTTCAAGAAAAATATTGGTTCAGATGGAAGCATTGAAAAGTATAAAGCAAGGTTAGTTGCAAAAGGCTACTCTCAGGTTGAGGGTGTTGATTACGGTGAGATATTTTCTCCTGTTGCAAAAATGACATCCATTAGATTTTTACTTTCTATTGCTACTGCTTATGATTTAGAGGTTGAGCAAATGGATGTGAAAACTGCTTTCCTTCATGGTGATTTGGAGGAAGATATTTATATGACACAGCCAGAGCACTATGTGGTGAAAGGCAAAAGTAATTTGGTCTGTAAATTGAAGAAATCTTTGTATGGCCTCAAACAAAGTCCTAGGATGTGGTACCAGAAATTTGATACATATGTGTTGAGTTTTGGATTTGAACGTTCTAAATCAGATCACTGTGTTTATTATAAATCTTATGGTGATCATTTCTTATTCATTGCATTGTATGTTGATGATATGTTATTCATTGGTAAAGGGAAAGGTATGATTTCAGAACTGAAGTCTCAGCTCGCTGCTAAATTTGAAATGAAAGATCTTGGTGTAGCAAAACACATTCTTGGGATGGAAATTAGAAGAGATAGGGTGAACAGAAAGCTATGGCTAGGCCAGAGTAAGTATGTGAATTCAATGTTACAGAGGTTCAACATGCAGAATTGTAGACCATTGAGTGTTCCTTTTATAGTTGGAATGAAACTATCTATTTCAGATTGTCCTACATCCCCATTGGAGATGGAAGACATGAGCAGAGGGCCTTACCAAAGTGCGGTTGGAAGCTTGATGTATGCTATGGTCTGTACTAGACCAGACATTGCCCAAGCAGTGGGAGTACTTTCTAGATATATGTCTAATCCTGGTAGAGTTCATTGGGATGCAGTCAAAAGAGTCTTCAGATATTTGAAGGGTACTTCAGAGTATTCTTTGTGTTATCATGGTAATTCAGTTGGAGACATGACTACCCTTGATATCCATGGTTATGTGGATTCAGATTGGGCAGGTGATATTGATAGCAGAAGATCCACCAGTGCTTATGTGTTTACTTTGTTTGGTGTGCAATTAGTTGGATGAGTAAGCGACAGGTTGTGGTTGCTTTATCCACTACTGAAGCAGAGTATATGGTAGCTACTCATGCTTGTAAAGAGGCCATTTGGCTTAAGAGACTGTGTTCGGATATTGGAATAAAACAAGGTACAGTGACAGTTTACTGTGACAGTCAAAGTGTGATTAGCCTAGCTAAGAACCCGACATTTCATGCCCAGACCAAACATACTGATGTTTAGTATCATTTTGTTAGAGATATGGTTGAAGATGGTAGGGTGAAGCTGGTTAAGGTGGAAACTTTGATGAATGTTGCAGATGCTTTAACTAAGGCTGTGAGCACAGAGAAGTTCAGATGGTGTTCAGAGTCTATGGGCCTTATGGCCCCTAGCAATTGATTCATTGTGTTGACATTCCCTTCCGCTCCTGCAAGGTGTTCGACAAGTGGGAGATTTGTTGGAAAAAATGGTGTCTCAACCTTGCATTTATGCGAGGTTACTATTTATAGTAAGTTTTCATTTGAGCATGAAATGGTGCGAAACTCTCCCTGAAGCTTCTGGTTGGCTAGATAAGCATTCCGGTAAAGTTGCGTCGCAAGGTCACAGCTAGTTTTGAAGATATTAAAGTTTTCGTCTTGGAGGGGTGCAATAAAATATTTAAACTTAATTTTGGGGACTTTAGAGGCTCCGAAACACCCTGAAAAGTGGTCGTAACCGGCGAAGAAGGTTATGAGGTGATAGAGCACTTCGCGAGCTTTCCAACACTTCAAACGGTTCGTCAATCGGACACCCAGTTCTCAAGTTATGGCCTCCGGAAGTTTGTACTCCTGAAATAGGAAAAATAATTTGTATCGGATACATAAATGAGCTGTAAAAGGGAGCGACACATGTTGATGTGTGCTTTAACATGTCATAGGGCATCTAGAAGGGAGATAAGGTCGGCTACACCTTATTGGGTGGTTTTAGCCCATGGTTTTGTAATACCGTTTGACGGTTTCTTGTATTGTATCTCCTATTTATGAGGTGTGTGAGATAGAGGTTGGGTGTAAGAGTCTTATGGCTATTGAGTTGCCTCTGAATCTCTGATTAGTGGTACTCCTACGAAGAGCTTGCTTTGCAAGTATGTTGTAATCTATTTTTGATTGTTGAATAAAATATTGAGCTGCTTTTGGAGGGTGGGGTTTTTCTCCCGAAAGGGTTTTCCCCACGTAAATCACTGTGTTGTGGTATGATTGCTATTATATCTATTTCTATTTTCTGTAACTATTGTAATGATCTGAAAAAGTTTTGCATTACCCTCCTCTCAAGGTTAGTGTAGGAAGTTGTTTCTGCTACTTAACTTCCTTACATATATTTGACTCAGACTAGACTAGATATAATGAATGTAGTTTGCATTGCATCAAGATATCAAAGTGATCCTAGAGAAAATCATGAGAGTGCGGTGAAAAGGATTTTTAGATACTTACAAGGAACATCTGAATATGGTTTGTGGTACCCTAAAGATTATGAGTTTACTTTATGTGCATATATAGATGCAGATTGCGTAGGTGATGTTGATGACCAAAAAGGTACTTCCGGTGGAGCTTTCTTTCTTGGAAAGAAACTTATTTCATGGATCAACAAGAAATAGTCATGTACTTCATAACTCTACACAAGCTTTATGGATGAAGCAAATGTTGAAGGACATAAAAGTGCATTGGAATGGACCAATAGTTATTCATTGTGATAACTCTGTTGCTATAGACGTATCAAAGAATCCGGTATTTCACTTTAAGACAAAGCACATATCTATCAAGTATAACTTTTTTAAGAAAAAGGTGGAAGAAAATGAAGTTAAATTGGTTTATATGAACACTAAAGAGAAGATTGCAAACATCTTCAATAAACCTTCATCTAAAGAATCATTTGAGTACCTCAGAGACAGATTAGGGGTTTTTGCCCCTCCAACAGGAAACTAATTGATGCTATTTGGCATCAATCTACTATGCATTATCAGAGATATTATTCATTCTGGATTGATGTGGTGATGCTACTACTTTGGGGGAGTAGTTAGTCTTGTGATTTTAGTGGTTTATGATTTTGCTTTAATATTTATGTCAGATCTTTGGCATTGATGTCAAAGCGGGAGAGATATTCATGTGAAAAACTTAAGGAGATATATACATTAGGGGGAGAAATTTATAGAACTTAAGTAAGATATCATCTACAATGAGAGTATAGATCAAAACTTAATTGCTATATTCTTGTGTGGGAGATTTGTTTCACATTTCTCGCCACTTGGATGTTTTTCACATATAGTGTTGCCATCAATGTCAAAGGGGGAGATTGTTGGACATTTGGAGGAATTGATTATGTGTTGCATTGATGTTTTATCATTGATGTCAACACTAGCTTCTTTGGCTTCTTTACTAGTATCCTTTTGGTCTCGGTAGGTTGTTTGGTTTCTAGTTGATTAGATCATGATGATCTGGTATACTCTGGTATGCTTTGGCTTAGATCTACTATTGATGCTATTTAGATATATGCTCAGTCAGTTGGTTTTGATTTGGTGATCGGATGCTATCTTATATGCTGGTAAGCTTGGTTTGTTGATTCGATGAGGGTTTCACCGATAGAGCTTTGTTGAAGATCTTTTTATGCTATGCATAAGTGGTGTTGGTGCGGCTTCTAGTAGAGATTCAAGATGTTGATGGCAATCATGTTCAAGACTTGTCTGATTGGGATTGATTTAGCACGTCGGACCTAAATTGGGTCTGGTACTATCTAGGTTATGGACCGACTTAATGTAACATGTTGTTTGGTCTTCTCAATGTGTTTTCGGGATGACTTATGGGTTGGATGATATTTTTTTGGTCTCAGGCCAACATGTTTTGTAATTATGTAATTGGTTTATTGTCTGGTGACCGACCTTATTGTTTATGGTGGAGGGTTTGTATATATATGTGTATGATCTCATTGTAAATCATGATGGATGAAAATGATGGTATAGGAGTGAATAATGTAATAATCATTCATGCAGAGGATTTGATTGATCATTGGTGATCGATTTGGGTTTATGTAAGAGGATTAAGTTCTTTGGTATTGAGCTTAACCAAAATAGTATTCAGGCATAGGAGATGCTATTATTGCAGTTCATTCTTTCTTCCAGATTGTAGTCTGGATTTTTATGTGGTTAGTGAGACTCCTTTTGTAATGAGTAGTGTGCTCTGTTGGAAATATTACATTATAACAGACAATGAAAGATTGTTGACATTTCAATAAGGATATTGAGAAGGTTGTTGATGATTATGGACATAACTGATTAAAGATGTTTTACTATCTTGATATTATTATTTTGTCATTGATGTCAAGAAATTGATTTTCTAATTCAGTATGATGTTGCCATATCTTGAGAAGTATGATATGAAGATTATAAAGAATTCAGTAAAGACACATGAAAGAATATGATGAGTAAGGGGATAAGTTATTCAATGGGAAACTCTACCAAGTCAGACAATGATGAGATGTTGATGTTTTAGATTGTTTTAGAATCATACATATGTTGTAAAATGTAAAGGTTAATACTATACTATGTTATCAGGCAAAGAACCTAGTCAGTAAACCCTAAGGAACCTAGTCATTAAACCCTAAGGTTATCACAGTCAGTTAACGAAGACAGAATGTCTACCGAGTGAAGTTTAGTATTCACCGAGTTGTAACCGAGCTACAATAGAATGCATGAAATGTTTACATGTGATATTTAATGAATAATGCTAATGAGCTAGAGTGGATCAATGATAGGTAAGCCATGGAAAAAGTTTGTTAATGAATCTAAGGCAATGGAAAGTCGGCAAGAAGATCTACAACTCAGATTGAACCGCATTACCCTAACACAAGTTCCAAGGTGAATGTGCAAGTTCCAAGGTGGGGTAAAACATTTTCAGATCGAAAGATACAATGAACCTGGACAAGATTGAAGATCTGATGGCTATGATTGATCATGGGAAATGTGATCAAGGAGATTAAGCAGTTAGAAGATTGTTTATAAATAGGAAACTGTTGATAAAAAATGCATGCAGGCAAGTGTATGCACAGGGATGCTACATAGTGATTACCAAGCACAAAAGCTTGAAGACCTGTTAGAATAACAGAGTATTGATGCCCAACAGATAGACAAGATTAGTTCTATGTCTAGATTGTATTGAACAAATAGGAATCTGCTTTATCATTTTAGATGTGAAGTTGTAGACAGATTGTATTACTGTTATTTTGTGAAAGTGACAGGAAATCTCTTAGACGAGTGGACTTAACAGTCTTATATGTAAATCCTCTAACAAGGTGACATTCTGATTGAGTGTTTGAAATCCTTTGACAAGGTCACTTCTAACAAAGTGAAGATCCTAACAGATCTGAGGGAAATCCCTTAACCAGGCCACATCTAGCAATGTGTTTGTAATCTTTAACCGGATTTGCTTTTAACCGAGCATACTCTAGAAGAGTATATTTCTTAGTGGGTTCGAAATCCCACAGTGGTTTTTCCCTATTTGGGTTTCCATGTTAAATCTGGCATTATGAGGTTTATATTCTTCATATGCTTTTGAGTTTGCATGTTTGATATTTTTTGGTTATATGACTGATATATGTGTTACCGAGGTTGAATCTGATGTTTTTATGGATGTTTAAGTTTGTATGATTCACCCCCCCCTCTCATTTTGTTGGCTATTGGATCTATACTTATATTAAGTATCAGAACTATCAATTGGTATCAGAGCTTTGGACTTCGAAAGGAAAGTTTAAAGGCACTTGAGTTAAAGATCCAAAGATGTATAAGAGGGATGCACCTAAGCTAAATAAGTCAAGTTTCTCTACATGGTAGAAAAGGGTGAAGCTACATCTATCAGGAGTTGGAGAATATGCTATATACTATCTAGAGAATGATTTTGTTGTACCGAGCACCTATCCATTGACTATGGAAGAGATAAAGGCAAAGCAAGAACATATTCAAGCAATGATTGAAATAACATCTGCATTGACCAATTCTGAGTTTAATGATCTAGAAGGCTGCAATGATGCAAAGGCAATGTGGACTAAGCTCATATCTGTATATGGAGGAGATGAACATGTTCAAAGAGAAAAAGTTGATATGTTAAGAGGACAACTTGAATCTATGAGGATGAATGAAGGTGAGAACATAACCCAGTACAGTACAAGACTAAAGGAGATTGTAAATCGAATCAAAGGAGTAGGAGGAACTATTGAAGAGAAGGATGTGACAAGTAAGTTGTTAAGAACCCTTCTACCTGCCTATGCAATCCGAGTCTCTGCAATCAATGAATTGAGGTCTATACCTAATATTCCAGTTTCCTTGGATGCTACTATTGGTAAGCTACATGCATTTGAGTTAAGTAATTTTGATAACAGTGGGTCATCGGTAAATAAAGTTGAATCTACATTTAGTTCTTTTCATCTAAATGAATCCAATGATTACAATGAAAGAAAGTATAAGTACTCCGAAGGAGATCATAGTGGAGCAAGTGAAAGATTTTAGAAGAACATGGAGGAGTTACACAAACTGTATGAAGAAATTTGAAAGTAAGAAGAGTTTGAAGCACTATTGGCCAAAAGGTTACCAAGAGGCAAAGGTAAGTATAAAGGAAAACTACCTTTGAAATGTTTCAATTGTGATAAGATTGGACATATGGCTTCTAACTGTCCTAACAAAGATTTCACTGAAAAGAGAGATTATTGAGATGACAGACAAAAAGATAATCATTATAGAGGACACCGAGATTTCAGAAGAAGAGATAGAAAGACATGCTTAATTGTTGATGAGGAATCTGAAGATGATAAATCAAATGAGATTGATACAGAGGAAGTTGTTTATGTGGCTATCAAGGATGGATTAGATGAAGAAAGGTATGAAGAAAAAGCCCTAATATCTCACATAAACACTAATGATTCTTGGATTATAGATAGTGGATGCTCACATCATATGACAGGAGATAAACACAAGTTTGTTATGTTAGAAGATTATGATGGAGGATATGTTAGATTTGGTAATGATGCACCATGTCTGGTGAGAGGTAAAGGATCCATAACACTTCTTGATAAAGCAAGATGCAATGATGTTTATTGGGTTGAAGGTTTGAAATATAATTTGTTGAGTGTAGCACAGCTAAACAACACAGGTTACCGAATAGAATTTTAGAAAGGAATTGTCAAAGTTCATGACAAGAATGGAAAGTTAGCTGCTACCGGGACACAAACAAAAGGTAATACATTTCACCTTGACTCAACTCACAATAAGTGTTTGCATGAAAAGATTGACAATACCTAGTTATGGCATAAAAGGTTTTGTCATGTTAATTTTGATAATCTGATCAAGATAAGTAAGAAGCACAGAGTAAGAGGTCTACCGAGTCTTGAAAAACCTGAGAATGCTATGTGCCGAGGATGCTAGATGGGTAAGATGACAAGATCTAGCTTTACAAGTAAGTCCTACACTTCTAAGGGAATTTTAGATCTTGTGCACACTGATCTTTGTGGTCCTATGAAAGTTCAAAGTTATTATGGTGATAAGTATTTCATATTATTTGTGGATGATTATTCAAGGATGATGTCAGTAATGTTTTTACAAGAAAAATCAGAAGCTTTACAAATGTTTAAGTGGTACAAGGCTAGAGTTGAAAATGAAACAGGAAGACAACTGAAATGTCTTAGATCAGATAGAGAAGGAGAGTTCACATCTAATGAGTTCAACCTATTTTGCAATGATCATGGTACTAAAAGACAAGTCTCTACACCGAGAACTCTACAGCAGAATGGAATAGCTGAAAGAAGAAATAGATCTATTGTGGATTGTGCTAGAACACTGATGATTGAGAAGAAGGTTCCACAAACATTTTGGAGAGAAGCAATAAGCACAGCTGTTTACACCTTGAACCAAGTTCAATTGAAGAAAGAAAGTGCAAATGTGAAAATTGATGAATTTGTAGGGTATTCCAAAGAACCGGAAGACTATGATGAATTTGTCTATGTGCAACCGAGAAGTCCTACTAAGATAACTGTTGGAGAAAATGGAGGAAATATCTAGTTACCGAGCGATGAAGAAGATCATACAGAGCCTACCAAGCCTGTATTAGCCAAGTATGTCAGAAGACACCATGCACCAAGTCAGATTATAGGAGATAAGGATGATCCAGTGATGACAAGGAACAAACTGAGATAGAACACATGTTTGATATCTGAATTTGAACCGAGAATAGTGAAAGAGGCATTTAACAGTGAAGATTGGATAAATGCTATGACAGAAGAGATTGATCAAATCAAGAAGAATGACACATGGACATTGGTCCCAAGACCGAAGGAAAAAAATGTAATCAGTACAAAGTGGATCTTAAAAAACAAGCTACATGAAAAAGGTGAGGTCATTCGGAACAAAGCAAGATTAGCTTGCAAAGGTTATGCCCAAGAAGAAGGAATTGATTATGGTGAGACTTTTGCACCTGTTGCTATACTTGAAGGAGTAAGAACATTGTTGGCATATGTTGCTTTCAAAAACTTCAAGGTATATCAAATGGATGTCAAATTTGCATTTCTGAATGGAATATTAGAAGAAGAAGTTTTCATTGAACAACCTGAAGGATTTGTTGAAGACAATGATAAAGATCAGGTATGTAAATTGAACAAAGCTTTATATGGTCTGAAACAAGCACCTAAAGCATGGTATGAGAGATTGCACTCTTATTTGATTAAGATTGGTTTTATAAGGACAACTAAGAACAACAACATGTACATGAAGAATGATGAAAATGGAATACTAATCTCAGCCATATTTGTTGATGATATTATATTTTGTGGAAATGACTCTTTATGCAAGAACTTTGGAAATGAAATGAGCAAAGAATTTGAGATGTCATTAATCGGTGAGATAAAGTATTTTATAGGTTTACAGATACTGCAAATGAAAAATGAGATTTTCATTACTCAATCCAAGTACATAAAGGAAATCTTGAAGAAATTTGGAATGGAGGATTCAAAACTAGTAAGTACTCCTATGACTACCAACTGTAAACTATCAAAGAATGATGAATCTGCATCTGTTGATGAGACACTTTGCCGATCTATGATTGGAAAGTTGGAATATGTTGTTCACAGCAGGCTAGATATAGCACATGTAGTAGGTATTGTTGCAAGATTCTCTGCAGATCCTAAGGAAATACACATGACGACAATCAAAAGAATTTTCAGATACCTAAAAGGCACTGAAGATTATGGCTTAGTATATCAGAAAGGAAATGATTTTGATTTAAAAGTTTATATTGATGCTGATTGGGCAGGCAACATTGATGACAGAAAAAGAACAAGTTGAGGAGCTTTCTTCTTAGAAAAAAGACTAGTGAGTTGGCTTAGCAAGAAACAAGGGTGTGTTTCTCAGTCAACAGCCGAAGCTGAATATGTTGCTGCAGCATTGAATTGTACCAACATTGCATGGATCAAACAACTGTTGGGAGGCATAAATGAGAAAGTTACCAAGCCAGTAACTATATTATATGGCAATACTAGTGCCATTAATATTTCAAAGAATCCTGTTATGCACTCTAAGACAAAGCACATATCTATCAAATATCATTATCTTAGATAAGAAGCTCAAGAGAAGAAAGTGGTGCTGGAATATGTTAACACAAATGAGGAAATAGCTGATATCTTCACCAAGCCACTACTAAAGGACACTTTTGAATATCTTAGAAGTAAGTTTGGGGTCCTACCCCTATCTTTTACTCACTGACTGTGTTCGGTGGAAGCATCACTTCGATGACTCTATTGAATATCTTTTGGGGAGTTGATGCTGGATTGATACACTTTAGAATGTTTTTCTGAAAGTGTACTAGAATTAATACTAGAATAATACAGAGAATGATACAGGGAACAAGAATGTAAGACAAATGCTCTAACCGAGACTCAGTTGATACACAACAGAAGGCAATAACCTCTTACAGAAAGAAATTATGTTTTAGTTCCTTTTGGCATTGTTGTCAAAGGGGGAGAAGACCTACCTAAGGGAGAGAAGACCTAAGGGGGAGAAGACTAATATATGGGAGAAGACTGAGAGAAGACTATAGATTGAAATAAAGACTAAAACATAAGAGAAGTCTAATGAATGGGGGAGAGCATTTCAGCATTTCAAAATCACAGCAATCAGAATCTTTTAAAGGTCAAATCAATTGGTTTTTCCATCAATGCCAAAGGGGGAGATTGTTGGCAATATTACATTATAATAGACAATGAAAGATTGTTGAAATTTCAATAAGGATATTGAGAAGGTTGTTGATGATTATGGACATAACTTATTAAAGATGTTTTACTCTATTGATATTATTATTTTGTCATTGATGTCAAGAAATTGATTTTCTAATTCAGTATGATGTTGCCATATCTTGAGAAGTATGATATGAAGATTATAAAGAAGTCGGTAAAGACACAGGAAATAATATGATGAATAAGGGGATAAGCTATTCAATGGGCAACTCTACCGAGTTAGACAATGATGAGATCTTGATGTTTTAGATTGTTTTAACATCATACATATGTTGTAAAATGTAAAGGTTAATACTATACTATGTTATCAGGCAAAGAACCTAGTCGGTAAACCCTAAAGAACCTAGTTGGTAAACCCTAAGGTTATCACAGTCGGTTAATGAAGATAGAATGTGTACCGAGTGAAGTTTAGTATTCACCAAGTTGTAACCGAGCTACAACAGAATGCATTAAATGTTTACATGTGATATTTAATGAATAATGCTAATGAACTGGAGCGGATCAATGATTGGTAAGCCGTGGAAAAAGTTTGTTAGCGAATCTAAGGCAATGGAAAGTCAGCAAGAAGATCTACAACTCAGATTGAACCGCATTACCCTAACAAAAGTTCCAAGGTGAATGTGCAAGTTCCAAGGTGGGGTAAAATGTTTTCAGATCGAAAGATACAATGAACCTAGACAAGATTGAAGATCTAATGGCTATGATTGATCATGGGAAATGTGAACAAAGAGATTAAGCAGTTAGAAGATTGTTTATAAATAGGAAACTATTGATAAACAATGCATGTGGGCAAGTGTATGCACAGGGATGCTACATATTGATTACCGAGCATAGAAGCTTGAAGACCTCTTAGAATAATAGAGTATTGATGCCCAACAGATAGACAAGATTAGTTCTATGTCTAGATTGTATTGAACAAATAGGAATCTGCTTTAGCATTTTTATATGTGAAGTTGCAGATAGATTGTATTACTATTATTTTATGAAAGTGAGAGGAAATCTCTTGACCGAATGGACTTAACAGTCTTATATGTAAATCCTCTAACAAGGTGACATTCTGATTGAGTGTTTGAAATCCTTTGACAAGGTCACTTCTAACAAAGTGAAGATCCTAACAGATCTGAGGGAAATCCCTTAACCGGGCCACATCTAGCAATGTGTTTGTAATATTTAACACGATTTTGTTTTAACTAAGCATACTCTAGAAGAGTATATTTCTCAGTGGGTCTGAAATCCCATAGTGGTTTTTCCCTATTTGGGTTTCCACATTAAATCTAGCGTTATGAGGTTTATATTCTTCATATGCTTTTGAGTTTGCATGTTTGACAATTTTTGGTTATATGACTGATATATGTGTTACCGAGGTTGAATCTAATGTTTTTATGGATGATTAAGTTTGTATGATTCACCCCCCCCCTCTCATCTAGTTGGCTATTGGATCTATACTTATATTAAGTATCAGAACTATCATGCTCTAGGTTGTTGGCCTTCCTGTAAGTGCAGGCCCCTTAGTTTGTAATCACATACTTACTGCAGAAGTATTATCTGACTGTGGGTAGGCTTCCCACCGTGGTTTTTCTCTTTACCGGTTTTTCCACGTACAAATCTTGGTGTCATGTGGATGGTATCTTTTCTCTAATTGTTTCTTGTGCTTAATTGGTATATCTACTATTTCGATAATTGGTTTATGTATTCCGGTATTGATCTTATGTATTCTGGTAATAAAGTTTTAATTGCTTAATGTTTCAGTAATCTGGTGACAACCGATTCACCCCCCCCTCTTAGTTGTCTTCAGGTTATTTGAACTGTCTAACAAAATTTAGCCCCCAATCAAGGAATAAACCCAAGGATAGTGAACACAAAACACAAAGCATGAGGTGGCTTCACTTTCCTCAGGGTCAGTATGTTGTATGATAACTCATGTATATGTAGTGTCCTAAAATTGTGACACTTGCAATTTCAACTGCATTTGGGTCTTCACGATGGCGGCGCAACGTTGAACCTGAATGGAGACCCTAAAACCTATTTACGACACCAAAAACTGTATCTTTTTGCACCTTGGTCTGATCCTTCCTTGCACCCTGCTGTCCCAGGAGGTGGGACCATGGCACCCAATGCCCTAGTCCCTCAGGACCATGGCGCCCAACGCTCTGGTCCCTGGCCCTATTTTGGGCCCGGTCTCTTTTGGGCATCGGGTCTTTAAGTTTGCAATTTGGGAAATAATGTTTCCAGGTTGGCCTAAGGTCAGAAAAATCAGTCTATCAACCCTAATTGACAAGTATATAAACTACATTTCCCCTCCCATTTGAGAGAGGTGAGAGAAAAAGAGAAAAATATATGCAAGCAAGAGGCGGAAGCAACATTCAAACATTTAAGCATTCAAGCATTCCTTCAAGCAATTGAGCATTCTAAGTCTCCATTCAAGGCTAAGTGTTGCATTCAAGACAAGGATTCAACCATTGAAGAGGAGATCACTTACAACATACAAAATACAACATTCATTACACCTTCGCATGTAAGAATACAAACATTCTTACGACAAGGTATCAGTACTTGTTTACATTACAAACATTTACATTTACAGCATTCTCATTTCTTGGTTAATTCCAAAACCGAGGTTTGAGCTAAAGGTAAACCCCTAATCCCTAACCCCCCAATCGTCCTCTCTTTTCTGTGTGTAGGTTGCAGGTACGCGGCTGTAATTGAAGATTTGGAATCCTTGTGCAGAGATGAACAGATCCCCCTTCATTTCGCGAATTTTTCGGAGGACCGTGTGTACGCCGGGCGCCATCGTCCCGTCAACTTTTGCTCGAATTTGCAGAACAACATCATCTCGACATTTTACTACTAATTCTAGGTCCATAGCTTCATCCCGTATCCCTATCTCTGTTTATAAGCGAATCTTTCTTACTTTACATGCATTCCTAGTTCAATCTTTCTATCTACATTCTTTACAAAAGAGGGTATCCTTGATGTCTCAACCCTTGAAACTCATTTAGAATCTAGTCTTGCATTGTGTGGGATTGGATCTTGTGGGTTTCAACCCCTCTTTTGAATGTAAAGTCCCTCCTAAGTGAAAATCATCAATCCTAGTGACCCCCTTTCTCCTTGGAGTGGGGGAGAACACTTAGGGTTCGATTTTCTGCTTTACAGTATATCATGTATATATGTATAGAATAGTCCTCATTCTCCAAAGAAAGGAAACCACCTTGGAAGAAAGGGAGCACATGTATCTTTTGAGTCAACATGAAAGAGACCAAAAGAGATCTCAATTCTTTGCATCATCCTCAAGTAAACATAACTAGGGACAACAAATAAAAGAATAGGGATACACATAGAAGAATGGTCACAAAAGAGAAAGAAGGAGAGAGGTAGAGAATCCATGGTGCTAATGTAGCTAGTCTAGCACGACATCCTCCTCTCGATCTTGTTGATCACTATTTTGGGAAGATGGGAAATAGACCAGAGGTGCGACATCAAGCACAGTAGATGGAGCTATCACAAGATCCAAACAAGGACTATGCTCATGTGCTAAGTCACTTTGTCCATTTCTAGGAGCTAGGATTAAGGATTTTGAAAATTTTGTAGATAAATGTTTGTCAACATCAACATAATGATATTCACTATTAGAAGCATTAGGAGGACTTGTATTTCCATCATGAATAAAATTTCACCCATTTCTTCAACAAGATTTATAAAAATAGGATCTCTAACATGAATAGAAGTAAAACCATCACATGCATTTTGCAACTTATGATTTGGAGATTTAGGTTCAACATCTTGCTGAGGAGAAAATGGAATCATGTCAACTATTGGTATTTTGGGAGATTGAATAGTTTGAGAAATAACTTCATGAGCTCTAACATGACGTTTTCATTGGCGTTCTCTTGCACAATAATTTCTTCGAGTCTTAGTGGAAGGTTGGGAAGAAGGAAGAATATTTATTGAAGGAAGAATGTTCTCATCTTTGGTAGTTGGATGTTTAGGTTGAGGTATTTTAGATTGGACAAGAGGAGAGGCAACTCTCTTCTCTCTATAAGAGGAGGGCGGTGGAACTGCATCATGGAAAGGAGGAATGTTTGGTCTAGGAAGGAGACCTGGTCCATCACGAGGAGGAGGTATATGTCCAACCTTAGGAGGAATATTATTATTCTTCTTAGGAGAAGGCATGGTTTCATCCATAGGAATAGGTTGGGAGTCTTCCTTAGGTGGAAGATTAGATCTATCCATTAGGGGAAGAACTTCATCTTCAAGAATGATGGGAATATCAAGTGTTGGAGTTCTAGGTTGGCTTAAGGATAAAATCATATCTTTCTTCCATTTTTGATAAGATTTAAAGAGAGAATCACTTCTTGGTGGAAGAGATCTAAATTGTTGAGGCCAAAAGTAATCAATAGGAACACCTAGGCTTCTTTTAGTTGGTCAAAATAAGCTATGGTTAACATTTATTATTTATCTACTGTGAAATTTCAAACACTTATAGATTAGATGAAGCAATGATAACAAAGTGGACATCTATGGATTTAGTATGAACCTCAAAAGGAAGTGTGATATAACCAATAGTAGGACAAGAAAATCCATCAAACAACTTAATGACCACATTAGTATCATCATAGATTGGTTGATGAAAATGTAAAGTATAAAGATATTCTTCAGTGATGACATTAACCATGCAAGAGGGATCAATAAGAACACCACGACAAGGTTTGTCTTGGATATTCGCAACTATGTGTAAAGGGTCATCAAGTGCCTTAATGGTCTCACTAGGATCAAATGTGATACATGGATCCTTAGGTGTTTCTTGTTTCTCTACCATATTAACCATATTTGGAGCTATGAAAGTAAAATCAGAGGGAGAGAAAGAGGTATGTTCAATCTCAATCACATTAGAGATATGAGAGGGTAAAGGATCAGTGAAAATCTTAAAATTTTGATTAGGAGGAGCTACTAATTTGTTTCCCTTTTAATTCACACCTACCACATATATAGTATTATTATCAATCAAGTCTTGAATCTTACATTTTAATGAAAAACATTTTTCAGTATCCTGACTAGGTTGACGATGAAATTGACAAAAAGAATTATTATCAAAGTGAGGTGAAGTTTCCTTGGAGGGGTCAACTGGCTTTATTGGAGGAAGTTTAATAACATTTATTTGTAACAACTGATACATGATGCTATACAAAGATTAATTCAAAGGAGTAAATTCTCTTTCTCTTTTAAAAAATTTAGAAATAGGAGGCACACCTGTTGTAGCATTCACATTGTTGTTGTTAATGGTGTCATTGAATTTTATGAAGCCTTTGTCTGGTTTGAACTTCACAAACGGTTGTTGAGCACTCTCACCCTTATCACTCAGAGCCATAGGAGTAGATTGCTCCATTTGAAGTTTTTCTCTAATGTCTTTTTGCAAATTAGAAAATTTTCAAATTCTTTGAATATCATTATCAAGTACTGGAAACAAAATTTGAGAACACAAATGCTTGTATCTACAAATGAAATTAGTCACTTTTTCTTTAATACCTTGTTTACAATGCATTAAATCAATCAAAGTGATTTTAGGACCTATGTTGTTTTGAAATTGTTGAATAAAAGCATTTGCTAATTGTTGAAAAGAAGTAATAGAATAAGAAGGAAAAGAGAAATACCATTGTAAAGCCTTATCTCTTAATATTCTAGTAAATAATTTGGCAAGTAATCATTGATCATAAGCAAAGTTAGTACACAAAGTTTGGAATATTTTGACATGCGTTAAAGGATCACCTTTTCCATTATAGAGTTCCAATTGAGGAACTTCAACATGCTTAGGAGTGACAACTCTAACAATATCAAGAGAAAGAGGGCTCACAACATCAAATGTGGGCACACTAAACTTGGATTGACTCATAGAAGCCATTTGTTGTTGCAATGAAGACATAGTTTAAGCAAGGTTATTAATGGTTGCTTCGGTTGAAGAATTTATGTTAGACATGTTTGATTGAGAAGGTGGTGTGATATTATTGAAAGAAAGCATTGATTGAGAATAAGGTGGTGGGACACTATGGTAATTAGGCATAGGTGATGATTGAGTAGGAAATGGGACACTAAAAGGAGGAGTAAAATTATTGAATGAATTGCCTCCTTATGTCACATTGATTGGTTGAGAGATAATAGGAATACTCATTGAAGGCATAGATAAAGATGGACGATTGAATGAAGAAGAGGGATTGCCACCATGACTAATGGTTGTAGGTATGACATTTTGAGTTGAAGTAGCCATGATGTTTGAAGTGAAAGTAGGAATAATACCCATATAAGTGTTCAAAGGAATAAAATGATTGATTTTTGTAGAAGGTTGTGAATAACCTAAGTTCTCAACACAACTCTTCATAGGCATAACATTAGAATCAACAATGTGAGCAATACCACACAATATATCAATTCAATTCTTACCACTTTGAAGCATGCATTTTAGACCTTCAATTAATGGAAGAGCTTCACTATTAGGATATTATTGGGACATCCATTGTTGGAAATTATCAAAATTATTGTCCAATTTTGAAAGTTGATCTATGGAAACTCTAGTCAAAGCTTCTTCTTCATCATGGGAATCATCAATTGGGTAAGTAGATATGTTATTAGGATGGGAAGAGTTAGCAATATCCTCATTGTAGAAGTCACCCAAATTAGGCTCCATCTTGTCAGGAATTAAACCTTGGGAAGCCCTAATTCTAATGCTTCGTCTAATGGGAATAGTATAGGTAGGACTAATAGTTGTAAAACTCATGCACTAGATGGAAAATTTGAAATTTGAATTTGAATTTTGAATTTTGGGAAAAAAGTTTGCAAAATTGAATAATGCAAAATTCAAGAAAATGATGAAGATATAATTTGAACTTTGTGGAAAGAAGAAATGACACAATCTCCAAGAAAGATTTATAAAAAGAGATTGAAATTTAAAATTAGGGCCAATGAGATACCACTTAATTTCAAATTTATAATTAAAAAAATTAAAATTAGGGAAGATTATAATTAACCACTTAATTTTAAATGTTCCCTTGGAAGTTGTAATGTTGAAATTGGGAAGTGTTTTTTAATTTTAGAGGGATCAAAATTTGACAAAATCAACCAATTTTCTGGATTTAAGCAATTAAATATAGTCATAACAATCTCCCAAATTTTTTGGAAAAAAGCCAGGGACCATGTTGAAGTTGCACACGGTCCTCCCAAAATTTTCAGAAATTTTTAGGGATGAAAGCTACGATCAGTTGAGAGCTAACCCCCAAAAATTGATTGATTTTACAATCTCTAGATAGGCAAAATTAAGGTTTGAATGTCAAAATAGGACCCTATTAGGGTTTTGAAAAAGATTAAGAAATTGAATTTCAATTTTGAAAAAGGTCAAACCTAATGGATAGGGCCACCTTAAATAATATGTAGAAAGCTAAAATTGGTTGAAATTAATTGAAATTTACACAAAATCCAACTAAAATTGAAAATTAGGGTTTTAGGACCTAACCACTGAATTTTGAAATTTGGAATTTTGGGAAAAGGAGGGAAACTAACTAGTAGGTCATAGTTTACCTCATAGCTCATGTCATCCATTTCTTCCTCTCTTGGCTCAATTGCTTGCATCAGGCAAAAATTAGTGGTAACAGTGAAGATTATATCCTTTTCAAAGCTCTTTACCACTTCTTCTGGTAGTCTCATTCTCATACTCATTTTCTTTTGGAACTCATTAAAATATTTGTTCATGGCAGCAGGGAAAGTATTATTTACAACCTTGATGTTGTTCTTAATTTGTGCTGAGACCGGTGAATCCTTTGACCACTCAATGTCTCCAATTCTTGGTAGAAAGTTCTGAAAATAGAAGAATAATCCGACCAATAGCTGACCATACTTGAATTTCTGGCTGTTATCCTTTTTAACTAATTGCAAATTCTAAAATAATTGCCTTTTGATGGCTTCATAGAGATCATAATTTGCATTATCAACAATCATTCTGTGAGCAGTATGAATTGCTGCAGATGGAACACTATTAAGGCTACTAGAGTAAAATACTTGGTAGCCTATTACCATTGCTGCTAGTTTCACTGCAGGGTCTCTAATATTGTTGATAGAAAAGGCACACTTATCAGAAGTAGAACCGGTTAAAGAGAATACTGTGTCTTTTGAAATTATTCTGAGAACAGGTACTTCACTAGTTGAGAAATAACTAGTTACAGCCTGAATGGCTTCCTTAGTTATTATGCGAGTTCTCTCTAAATACATATTCTCTCCATGAACTTGACTCAAAATGATTCTGATATGCTCATCCTTGAAATCTTCAAGAAAGTAAGCGGGATTATGAAAACCCTTTTCGAATACTTCGTTTCAATCATTTCGTTCCTATCACAAAGTGATTTCAACTGTGTATAAATGTATAGAGATCCTAAACCTTCTATCTTGCATTCAATGTAACTAGACAAATCACCTTTGATCACAACTCCACTCGAAACTTGTGACAATGCATTATAAGACACAATTTGTTCTGCCTCTATAGCTTCCATAGGCTCAGAAGTAATCATTAACCTCTCTACAAACTTTGAAGTTGATGCCATTCCAGATGAACAAGATTCAAAGTAGTATGTTCAAAGAAATACCTTGTTTTGCACACGTCGCCCCGTTTACCGATTGAAATGCCCAAGTGTACACCAGTTCAACCTTCTGCTACCTTTAATTTAGCTAAATTTCACAAATCACGAAACAATTCAGAAATTTAAAACAATCTTTCTCAACTCTGCAAGTGCTTCAAATTTATTTCTCGAATGCGTTAGGGTAAAAATGACAAAGTAAAACTTGCTTTTATCCTTTTTACCTACTGCATTAAATGCTCACCCATTTTGGGTTACAAACCCTAATTTCATCGCTCAAGGGGAAAACCAGTTGATAACATATTGACAAAAAGTCATCAAAATTTTATGTTTCAAAATTTTTTTCCTGCTCATTTTTCTCAAGGGGTCCAGAGGTATTTTAACCGTTAAGCTCCCCTTAGCCATATTAAAAAGGCTTAAGTCACTAGTGTAGGGTTCTCTTCACTGAGTGAAGGAACAATTTCTTCTCCAAGTGAGTCATCACTTTTCTTCTTCCAAATCCAATTCATTTCCTCTCTGGTTTCTTCAACATTGATTTTCTGCTTTCCTTTCTGATCCTTAGAAGAGTTGATCGGTTTGTTGTTTCTCGATATATAGAATTTTTCTAAGTGCCTCGATTTTTTACAGTGATAAAAAACCATATCAGATGATCTCCAAGGTCCTACATTTCCTCTTCTTGTTCTTCTTCTGTAATTCATAGCCACATGACCAAAGTTATTACAGATGGTGCAAAACATTTTTATTACCTTTTCCATCTCAAATGGACTAAACTAGTTGCCGTAGGGTCTTTTCCAGTTTAGGTTTACCAGGTTGTCAAAATTCCTCATCCGGTCACCATTTGGTCTTGGATGCATGTGTGGTATAGGATTGTTTGCTCCATATCTACACTCAACAGATCTATGTCCATACATTCCACATGTGAAGCAATGACCTTCAAATTTCTTGGACACATACCTAGCATTAGTATTGTAACTTGCATTTGTGTTAGGTTTGTCTCTACAAACATTTGCAATGTGACGAGGTTTGTGGCAAACAAAGCAAACAGGTTTAAAGACCTTCTTACCGGTAGGCTTGTTGATCTTAGGAGAAGATTTATTCTTAGGATTGTTGCTCTTTGTACCGGAGGATTCACCTTTTTCAGTTGTGTGAAAACCAAGTCCAGAGATATCACCCTTCATTCTTTGTGATTAAATTTGTTCTTCCAGCATGGTAGAACTTCTGTTGAACTTCTCCAATTTCTCATTAGATTCAGTAAGCTGTTTAATAAGATCTTCATTATGCTTTGACAAGTTTTCTTTCAGAGATGATGCCAGTTCAAGATCTAGCTACAGGTTCTCCTTTTCTTCTCTTTCAGCAATCAAATGCTCATGCATAGTGACACTTTCCCATTTGATCTTTGTGATCTCTTGATCTCTTTACTTCATAATATCTTCAACAGCTCTTCTGGCTTCCAATTCTTGACTCATGCAGATAGTGAGAGCTTCTAGCTCTCTCCTCAGATTCAGTTTCTCACCATTTAAATTTTCAACTTCCTCTGCTAAAGCATCAATATTGGCTTCATCTGAAGAAATATTATTAGATATCTCTAATAGATGTTCACTTAACTCTATTATCAGATATCTCTAATATTTGTTCACTTAGCTCTCTTCTCTTGACTTGTGAAGCTTTCAGTTTGACCCTAAGGATTTCAAGTTCATTTCTGCTAGCTTCTAGCTCTCTAGCCATCTCGAAGTAGCTCATGTCCCCCATGGTGGTTTCAAGGATCCCTTCTAAGTGATTAGGCTTCAAAGAAGTTAGGCTTTGATACCAATTGATGGACTTGAAAAGCATTGAGAGGGGGGGTGAATCAGTGACACCAAAAATAAAACTACTTCAAACACTAATCGATAGATGAACTTAACAAAGCTTTTAAACACAATGCATGCAATCCAAAATGATATAACAACATCCAAAAAAAGTAAAGCATCGACCATAACACAAGTGTTTGTACGTGGAAAACCCAAGTAGGTAAAAACCACGGTGAGATGGAACTCACAAGCTAACTATCTGCAGTAATAGATAACTGATCGGTTAAGGTCTACAAAGTGCTCTGCTAGGAGCAAATCTTGTTAGAGATTCCAAAGCTTGATTAGAAGCTTATACCCTATTAAAGGTAGTACCCTGTTAGGAGTAACCTCGATGGAGGATTTCAAAATCCAAACTAATGGATCACCCCGTTAAAGGATTTATACATTGAAGCTTGTTAGAGCTTACCTGGTTAGGGGATTTGATTCTGCTGTAATGGTTAGAAAACAACAAGAATGGTTTTATCTATTTTGAGTAGCACAATACTTGCTTAATCAGATCCTTCTAAACATATTCAACACTGCTCTCCTTCATACTCTTCGACATAACTCTTTTTCCTTTCGCACATAATATAAAACTTTTCACTATATCAAATAATTCATTGCAATGTCAATATATAGACCTTATGATTTCATGTCGGCCTTAAGAAATCATAACACAATTTCCTAGGTGCAGTGTATCTGGACAAGTGATCATAACTCATCACAAAAATTGCCGCCAAGCAGTTGGTGTTGGTAACTCATCATGAAATGTGGTAACTCATCCAAAAATTACCAAATACCGGTTTGAATAAAACATATGAACCGTTTTCCTTTAAATCTCCACTAGATCTCGATCTTTATCTTCATCTTGATGTCGACTTGGTATAATCACAGATTGTCTCTTATGCACATACCGGTTGACACAAAGTGCTAGTTAGAGATAAATCTCTTGGTATAACCTCTAACATACCGGTTGACAGAGTAAACAACTAAAGTTACACTGGTAGTCAATATAATCATATGTGTGTGTGAGAGTGTATCATCAATGACAACAAATGATGTATACATTACAATCACCATCAAGCCAACAGGCCCACTATCAACATACATCAAACTTCCAATTGTACTTTGCTAAGGCACTCTGCTCATGTCTTCCATCTCCGATGGGGATGTAGGACAATCTGCAGTAGATAATTTTGTTCCAACTGAAAAGGAACACACAATGGTCTACAATCATGCATGTTGAACCTTTGTAACACTAAATTCACATACTTACTATGGCCTAGCCATAGCTTTATGTTTACTCTATCTCTTCTAATTTCCATCCCAAGAATGTATTTTTCTGCACCAAGATCTTTCATTTCAAATTTAGCAACGAGTTGAGACTTTAATTCTGAAATCATACCTTTCCCTTTACCAATGAATAACATATCATCAACATACAGTGCAATGTACATGAAATGATCACCATCAAATTTATAATAAACACTGTGATCTAATTTAGAACGCTCAAATCCCAAACTCAACACATATGTATCAAATTTCTGGTACCATATTCTAGGACTCTGTTTGAGGCCATATAGGGATTTCTTTAATTTATAGACCGAATTACTTTTACCTTTCACCACATAGTGCTCCAGTTGTGTCATATAAATATCCTCCTCCAAATCACCATGAAGGAAAGTAGTTTTCACATCCATTTTCTCAACTTCTAAATCATAACCAGCAGTAATAGAAAGCAAGAATCTAATGGATGTCATTATGGTAACAGGAGAAAATATCTCACCATAATCAACACCCTCAACCTGAGAGTATCGTTTAGCAACTAACCTTGTTTTATACTTCTCAATGCTTCTACCTCAACCAATCTTTTTCTTGAACACCCATTTGCAACCAATAGACTTTCATCCTTTAGGCAATAGTACAAGATCTCATGTATCATTCTTTTTCAAAGTTGCCATTTCTTCTTCCATAGCAATCTTCCAGGATTCTACATCATTCATACATAATGCTTCTTCTACAAATTTCGGTTCATCCACATTAGTATTCAAAGAAAAAACACATCTCCAGTCATCAGGTGAATACCTTTCAAGTGGTTTTCTATGTCTTGTAGACCTTCAAACAATCTGAGTTGGAGGTTCTTCCTCCTCTTCTGAAGATTTAAAGGTAGACGAGCTCTCCTCAACTTCTTGCCTATCTAGGGTTCTTGATTCAACTCTTTTAGGTGTAGAAGGAAATTGAATAAAATCTTCCTTTTTAGTCTGTTCTGGCTGCAATGTAACAGAAAGAGATTTGATTTCTCTAAAAATAAAACCTCTACTATGAATTACCTTTTGTGCAACAAGTTCCCAAAACTTGTATCCTTTCACGCCATAACTATACCCGATGAAGATACATTTCACAGCCTTGTTCTCCAACTTTGTCCGCTTCTCCTTTGGCACATGTACATATGTCTCACAACCAAAAAACTCTAATATGTCTCAATGAAGGCTTGTGACCTGACCATGCTTCCATAGGTGTTTTATGAATAAGAGATGATGTAGGAGACCTGTTAATTAGGTAGAAAGCAGTGGCAACAACTTCAGCCCAAAAATTTTGTTCTAGACCAACACCACTCAGCATACTCCTAGCCTTCTCCATTAGTGTCCTGTTCATTCTTTCTGCAACTCCATTTTGTTGTGGAGAATATGGAGTTGTCTTCTATCTGTTAATGCCACAGTCTTTATAGAATTATCAAAATCATTAGAGAAAAATTCACCACCATTATTAGTCCTCAAACATTTAATTCTCTTTCCAGTTTGCAACTCAACCATTGCTTTAAATTCTTTAAATCTATTGAAAACTTTAGATTTACTCTTTAGAAAATATACCCATGTCATTCTACTAAAATCATCAATAAATGAAACATAATATGTGGATTTTCCAACTGAAGGAACATCTATAGGAACAAACACATCATAATGAATAAGATCCAAAACACCACAAGTTTTATGAGAACTCAAGTAAAAATGAACGCAGTTTTGTTTTCCATAAATGCAATGCTCACAGAAATCAAATTCAAGATTACAATCATTCAAATATTCAATAAGGTTTTTATTTTTCAAGGTCGTTAGACCCTTTTCTCCAATGTGGCCAAGCCTCTAGTGCCATAACATAGTCTTCTCTGCAGGTAACTTTGCTTTAGAAGAAAGATCACCCTTAGGTACGCAAAAGCCATTCCCATCTGCTGAAGGTGAAACCCTCAAATATTCCATAGATTTTCTTTTTACAGAAGTGCTATTACACTCAACAGTGTATGCATCTAGCTTATACAAAGTGTCAAACCTAACACCTCTAGAAATTAACATAGCACCCTTAATCATCTTACATCCTACTTCAGAAAAGACTACCTGCACACTCGCATCTATCAGTTTACTCACTGATATCATATTTCATTTTAAACCAGGGATATGTAGGACAATATTAATCCTTTTTATTCTACCATCCAAAAAACTGATTCTAACTTTACGTTGACTAACAATGTCTAAAGGTGAATCATCACCCAAGTACACCTTTCCTCCATTAAATTCTTCATATTTAGAAAAACAATCTCTATTGGAAGTCATATGAAAAGATGCACCTGAGTCAATTAACTAGACATCATTACCTACATGAGTCATCAAAGCCGCAATGAATGCATCACCATCTTCCTTCTCGAACTCAAAATCAGAATCAATCTTCTTTTTTTTCTTCCTCTTTTCTTCTTTGAAGTCCTTATGGATGTGATCTGGTTTACCACAATTCCAACAAATGACTTTGGACTTTCTAGAAGATTTTGATCTCCTTTTCTATTTGGACTTATCACGCTTCTCATTCTTCTTGCCTTTCTCTTTAGATCTTCCACAAACAATTAGGTCTTCCTTCAAACTGTGGGATTCCTTCTCATCTCTTCACCAAGTAGGGCTCCCACCACATCTTCAGACTTCAAAACAACAGAAGTACTACCGATAGCCATAACAAGAGAATCCCATGAATCAGGCAAAGAACAAAGAAAGATATGGTATTTCTCCTCTTCGTTCATCTTAACACCAACATATACTAATTGAGCCACCAAAATATTGAATTTTTCTAGGTGGTCTAGAACTCTTCCACCCTCTTTCATCTTCAAGGAATACAATTTCTTCCTCAAGAAAATATGATTAATAAAGATTTCACTTGATACATTTCACCAAGCTTATCCCATAGTTTCTTTGCAGTGTGTTCTTCATGGACATTGATCATAATAGAGTCTGCTAGGCAGAGTCTAATCAAACCCATGTCTTTTGGTCCATAACATCATACCGAGCTGCCACAGTAGGATATGAGGGCCTTTAGAAATTCACATCAATAGCATCCCATAGATCTCGATCTATTTGTAGATCTTCCATCTTTAGCTTCCACATCCCAAAATTCATCCCATTAAATTTCTCCACTCTCTGAAAATTCCTGCAACAAGAACAAAAAGTGTCTTCTACAAAAGCTCCTACTCGAATCTAGATTGGTTCAAAAAACCCAACAACCCACAACTGAAACCAAAGGTGATAAAACTCTGATACCACTTGTAAGGAAATTAAGTAGCAGAACAACTTCCTTCACTAACCTTGAGAGGAGGGTAATGCAAAAACTTTTACAGATCTTTATAACAGTTACATAAAACAAAAATAGATATAATAACATTCAAACCATAACACAGTGATTTATGTGGGGAAAACCCTTTTGGGAGAAAAATCCCACACTCTAAAAGCCACCCAATATATTATTCAACAATAAAAATAAGATTGCAATATACTTGCAAAGTAAGCTCTTCATAGGAGTACCACTAATCAGAGATTCAGAGGTAACTCAATAGCCATAAGACTCTCTTACACACAACCTCGATCTCACTCACCTCATATATAGGAGATACAATATAAGAAACCATCAAATGGTATTACAAAACCATGGGCTAAAAGCACCCAATAAGGCACAACTGACCTTATCTCCCTTTTATACGCCCTATGACGTCTGTCCCTCCCTTTTTAAAGCTCAATTATGTGTCCGATGTATTTTATATTTCCTATTTCAGGAGTACAAACTTCCAGAGGCCATAACTTGAGAACCGCGTGTCTGATTGACAAACAGTTTGAAGATTCGGAAAGCTCACGAAGTTCCACCCACTTTTCAAGGCATTTTAGGGCCTCTAAAGTCCTTAAAATCAAATTTAAACCTTTCATTGGACCCCTCCAAAATGGAAAATTTAATATCTTCAAAACTAGTTGTGATCTTGTGATGTAACTTTATCGAAATACTTATCTAGCGAACCATAAGCTTCAAGGAGAATTTCGCACCATTTCATGCTCAAATGAAAACTTACTTTAAATAGTAATCTCATGTAAATGCAAGTTTGAGACACCATTTTCTTAACAAAACTTAACTAATCAACCATTGCACTTTTTAAGATTGATAAAATTTCCTCTATCATCAATCATGTGATTGGAGCACCCACTATCAATCACCCAAGAATTTGGTTCTTCTTTTGCATGAAGAGAAGACCACACAATCAATGACCTTTCACTGTTTTTGTAGACACATTAATCTATCCACTAAATTAAATAAATATTTAATATTTATTTAATACACTAACATTCTTCTATTAATTAAATTAATATTTAATTAATCATTTCAACCTATTCTTCTAATCTAATTAAATAAATTTTATAAATTTATAAATTTTTTTAATTACTAACTATAGTCCAAATATTAAGTAAATTAATAAGTTTATTTAATTCCCCCTCTTCTTCTTATTTAAATAAATTAAGATTTATTTAAACAAAATTTCAAAAATCATATGTACATTTAAATAAATAAACATTTATTTAAAATCCCATTTATCCCATCCACTCGCATTCTCCTACAAATGCAAGTTGCATCAGCTATATTAATTAAATAAATCATTTAATTAAAAAACCTATTTATCCTCACCCACTTGACAAACCCACTTGCTCACTAAACCCACCTTCTAGATTCTTCTAATCCCTTCTAATTAGCCTAATCCCCTCCTAAACACTTGCACAATCCTAATCCAAGATTAACCCCCAACCCATGATCTCAACCATTTAAGACTCTTACAAATTCATAATGGTTTTGCTTCTTCAACACACTAACCCACATGGGTTTTGTCCCTTTGGTCAAATCCTAACCATGGGTAAACTTTGCACAAGGGTTTACCCATTAGATAATAACCTTACCCTTGGATAATAGCTTTATCACATAACCCCAACCATGGAGGGTAACCCTCATGTATTCTCAAGCATTTGATGCTTCTTCCCTCTCCTTGCAAGCTCTCTCATTGTGCCACTTGTCTACTCCCCTCAAAAGAGGGATGAAAGTTTCACAAAAGATTCCCTTCAATTTTTCACACACATTACATTTAAAAGAGGGGTTGAATTCACTAGATCCAATCCCAATGGAAAGAGATTGAATGCTAAGTGAATTGTAGGAACTTTGGAATGTATTAGGAAAATAAATTAACCCCTCTTTTATAATAGACTAGTTGAATTAAGAAAATTGAGACTAAGTGTAGAAATGACAAAGAAGTAATTATATATTGAGATAAAGATGCGAGATGAAGCTATGCACATGGAATTAGTAGTAGAATGTCGAGACAAAGCTTCCCTGCAAATCTAAACAAAAGTTGCAGGGACCAGGTTGAAGTTGCACACAGTCCTTCGAAAAAATCCATGCATCGAAAAGAGTCTTTTTGTCTTTGGAAATGAAGCCTAAACTTGTAATTATAGCTGCACACTTTCAACCTACACACAAAAAAGAGAGAAGAATGTTGTTGGGATTGGGGGTTTGCCTTCAAGTCAAACCCCATTTTGTAATTAACCAAGTGGTTGAAAAATGCAGTAAGTAAATGGAAGGAAATGTTTGAAGTGAATCCACCTCAAGGAGAGGATGTAATTGAAAGGTTGATACCTTTGTAGATGAATTTGCTTGGATGGATATGTGAAATAGGATGTCTTGAATGTTGGTAGAAATCTCCTCTTGAATGGTTGAATCCTTGTCTTGAATGGAACACCTAGCCTTGAAAGGAGACTTGAAATGCTCAATTCTTGAATGAATGCTTGAATGCTTATGACTGACTTCACTTATCAACTTATGATCCACCTGTCGAACCTGTGCAAATAGGGGAGGAAGTGCTCCTTATATACCTGCCAATTAGGGGTGTTTAGATAATTTCCCACCTTAGGCCAACATAGGGAAACTTTTCCTACTCAACAATTGACAAGCTCAATGTAAGATAGGACCAAAGGGGGCCCAAAATAGGGCTAGGACAAGGGTGCCACACCCCTTTCCTAGGACGACAGGGGTGTGACACCCCTATCCTAGGGGGGACATGGGCACCACGCCCCTATTCTGCCCTAATTTAGGATAGGTAGCAGCTAAGAGACAATGCAGAGTGATGTAAAATGCAGTTTCTGATGGCATGAGCATGTTTTGGGTCTCTGGTCAGGCTTAGGGATTCGTCCACTAATGCAAAGTCCTAAATGCGGTCGAAAATTGCAAGGGTCACAATTTTATGATGTACAATTAGATCGTTTGATTTGATCATTTGGGGGATCAATGGTTGTGTGTGAAGTGTGTATAAGTGATTGTGCATAGTTTCATGTGTGCGGTTGGAAGATTGGTGCTCTAGTATAATGCAAAATATCATAATAGAGCAAAGTAGCAGAGTAGAGCAGGATTATGTGTTTTGTGCTTAACTAGAACTATACTCAAGCATTTGTTTTTTTCTATTAAATAGTTCAAACCCTCTTGTATCTTTTATAATTATTTAATAAGACACTGAGCCTTCCGGGTTGTAGCCCTTATTTTTAATTGAGATGTGAGCTCTAGAAAGTGTGCCTGAATGCATGTGCATTCCCCTTATGTAATATTTTTATACTTATAATAAATTATCTTAATATTGTGGGTTTGAATCTCACTGTGGTTTTTTTCTTAACTGGGGTTTCACGTAAAAATCTTGGTGTTATGTTTTTGTTGATCTTGGATTTGTGTTTCTACACTTTACTTTTCTTTGTCTGCATTAAGTGGTTGAAATATTAGGTTATTAAAGTTAAAAATTGCTGAACATTGATTCACCCCCCCTCTCAATGTTCCTTGATTAAAAAAATTGGTATCAAAGCCAAGTTCCTTGGAAGGAGCCTAACAACTTGAGGAAGATCTGAGGAGGTGTTTTAATGGATTCCAATGGTCTTAGACAAAAACTACTTGTTTCACTTGATGATCTTGATCAATCCAAAGCCAAAGTTTGGGAATTGAAAAAATCTCAAGGATGCTGAAAATTTCATTCAGACACTAAAGGAGCAACTGAGAAAGTCCAAGGAAAAGAGAAAGGAGCATGTTGATCAGCTTCAAGAGAAAGAAATTCAAAGCATTGATGAAGAAGACCTAGAGGAAAAGACAGAAGAATGTGACAGACTTGCTAGAGATAATGCAGTTCAAAAGAATGAAATGGAAGATATTGTGATGAAATTGACAAGGGAGATTGAAGAAAGGAAGAAGAATAAGGAAAATATTTCTGTCATTGAAAGACAAATCTAAAGAATGTTGCAGACTTGAGAATGAGAATGGACAGTTGAAGACTAACCTACAAGATGCTAGGGAGCATGAGGAAGATCTTAGAAAGAAGGTCCTCCTTCACAAATATGATCTTGATGTTGCAAATGAGTATAAGGAGAAGTTTTGGGTTAGCTCAGCCAAGCTAGATGAGATGCTTGCAAGTCAAGAGAATCTTAATGATACTCAAGGTCTTGAATTTGAGAAAGGTGAAAGCTCCAAGTTAGCTCAATAGAAGAACAATTCAAGAAAGCCTCCGGTAAGATAACATAATGTTCATAAAATCAATGGTGATTGTTTTCTTTGCAATAAATTTGGTCATATGGATAGTCAGTGCAGAAATAGGATGAACAATAATGGTCCAAATTTTACCGATCAATGTTTCAAATGCAATATGGTCATAAGGAAAATGTATGCAGAAGTGTGATGCATAACTTTTCAGAATAGGAGAAATGTGAGATCTTATGCATGTGGTAGGTTTGGACATGTTTCTAATCAATGTAGATCAAGGGAAAATGAGATAAACTTTAGACCTATGTAAGGAAATGTTGTTTGCTATGCCTGCAACAAATTTGGTCACATTACTAAGTATTGTAGAAGTAGAAATATGAATTGGAGAGGTCTAGAAGACAAGAATATGAATGTGAAGGCAAATGAGAAGGGAAAAGAAAAAGTTGAAGAGATCAGAAAGTAGATGAAGAAGACTTGGGTGAAGAAAAGAAATGATAATGCAATGAGTAGGTCCGCACCTGATCCCAGTCTTGGAACCTCATCTGGTAACTAAGCTAAGGCATCTGGCCTTAAGAGGGTTGTCATGAAACTATTTCAAACCCCCTTTTGGAGATTTGTACCTTATTCTAGTAGGTTGTAGAGGTATGTGTGATGATCATAGATGTTTATGATGAATTTCTAGAAGAGTTCGAGTAGATCTAAAGGACTGTAGAAGATCTTTGTGAAATGCAAAGTACCCAAAAGTATTAGGGAAAAGTGCATTTATTAGAGTAAAAAGCTAGGTATGTGAAGGATAAAAGGCCAATTAACCATTCATTTCTCACTTTGCATTCGAAGCGAAAGAGCACAGTAAGGAGAATTTGCAAAGATTCTGAAGTGATATCCAGATTTGGTGTGTGATCTTGTATCTGATTGAAATGTATTTAACAGTGAAACCCCTTTTCGGTTGAAGTTTGAAATTTGAATTTGATAAGATTGTTGCATCTGGCACTACAATTCCATTGGTTGTTGAAATCACCAAGCATGTGCATCCAAGCTTCAAGAATCATCCATTCATTTCGATGGAAGACAATCCTAAGAGTGCATTTTTATCAATGCTCTACAGAGTACTACATATCAAAGATATTAGGGTATATACGCACTACCCTATTGAGGAATTGGGTAGCTCACAAATGCTGAATCTGTACAACAATCAACTAGCAGACACACGATTGGTATTGAAACCAAAATTTGAAGAATTGGAGAACAAGGGTTTTGCACAATTCGTCAGGTTTCCAATATTGTATGAACATGAATGGATCTAGTTCATCTTGATCTGAGTTCATGATGAATTTATATGGTTGGATAAGCCTCACAAAATTACCAAGACAGTCATTCAAGCCATAACAGGATTATGTGCATCCAAAGAATTGCCATCCCTAAAGGCTGTGAAGAATGACAATGTGACAAATATGACAGGGTCAAAATTTGAAAAATAGGCAATGAAAAATAATGATATCAGGTTCGCATCAATGGTCATTGGGTACAAAATCTATTATTCTAGTAGAGAAAATTCTGCTTCTGATACTACCATTTATGTCACATATGAGATGATGAGAGGGAACAAGAAATATGATCTTTATGCATTGGTCTAGAGTGAGCTTATCAAGAATATTAATAAGATCAAAGAAAATAGGAACCATCCTTCCAAATTCGGAACACTGCTTCTATGTTTGTTTTTCTACTTTATGAAAGAGGTTCCAAGTGTTGGTCGAGTACAATGGACATTTGATAGACCTGTATGTTTTCATTATGGATGAATTGATTATGTGTTGCATTGATGTTTTTCATTGATGTCAACAATAGCTATTATGGTTGGTTACCAACAGACAGGTTTTGGTTATCGGTAGAAGATGTAGTGTTATTGACAGAACAGATTATCTGTTGGACGCTTCTGACATGTTTGGATCAATGAAGTATGTTTGATTTCATGTGTTATATGCTCCATGAGCATGTTTTGGTTAGTTGGTATTGGTTTGGTAATTGGATGCTATCATACACTTTGGTAAACCCTTACCGACACTGGTTTAAGGCTTTACCGAAAAAGCTTTCATTAAGGAATCATGGCAGGATGCATAATTGGTGTTGGTGCAACTTCTTCATGGATTTTAGGATGCTGAAGATGTTCTTTGATCATGCTTCAACTATTTAAAGACATTGCTTTGGTGTGGTGGACCCAGAATAGGTCCAATACCTATCTAGGTTATGTATCGGTATCATGATAATGTGTACTCTACACGTTACAGGGATGTTTGAGGAGGATTTGTGGATTTTTTATTATTGTTTTGGTCTTAAGCCGACATGGCATATCATTATAATATGGAAGTATGTAATGATCTTATTGTAATATCTTTTAGGTGGCCGACCTAAATGGTTTAGGCCTTAAGGTTTGTATAAATAAGAGGTAGAAACTCTTTGTAAAGTATCATGGTTATTGGAAAGGTCATGGTTTAGGAATGTAATGTGAGAATATTGTAATATCATTCAGACATAAGAGTTGGTCGATCATTGGTGATTGAATTGGATTCAAAAGAGGATTTAGTCCTCCAGCATTGAGCTTAATCGAGGCTATAATTAGGCATGGTAGATGCTATTTCTGGCAGTTCACTCTATTGGATTGTTGTCCATTTATCTTGAGATGGTTGTAGCCTCTCTGTAGTCAGTGAGAATCTTTTGTAATGAGCAGTAAACTCTAGGTAGTGTTCCTTCCTGCAAGTGCAGACCCCTCATTGTAACACATACTTTCTACAGAAGTATCATCTGACTGTGGGTAGGCTTCCCATCATGGTTTTTCCCTTTCTAGGTTTTCCATGTACAAATCATGGTGTTATGTGGTATGGTTGCTTTACATTGATTATTCGGTTAATTGTTAAGTTGTATTGTTTACCGGTATATGTTTCTACCGGCATCTGTATGTGCTTTACCAATACTTGATTTTTTTAAGGCTATATTGTGGCCCTCCCCTCTCAGTTGTTTGACTAGTTATCCTAACAATTGGTATCAGATCTTTGGTCCTCTTTTGTAGAATCTTAACTACTTGAGGTAGATCCTATGGCAACTAACACTTCTAATCCACCAACAACTATTTTCAGAAGAGAAATCCTTAATCTTGATGGAACAAATTATGGGATATGGAAAATTCAAATGGAGACTCATCTTAGATGTCTTGGAAAGGATATTTGGGAGATCACCAAGAAAGGATACACATCTTATGATCCAACATCTGTTAATCCTTCTCTTGCAGACTTGGATAAGAATATTGAAAATGATTGCAGAGCTAGAGAAGCCCTCTTGTGTGCACTTACTAATTAGTAGATCATGGGATTGACTGATAAATCATTGGCTAAGGTTATGTGGGACAAATTGAAAACTGTGAATGAAGGTAATCCTACTATCAAAATTGCTAAACTTGATGGTTACCGGGTAAAATATGAAAACAAAAATGGAAGATAATGAAAGAATTGTTGTGTTTATAGAAAGAGTAAATGAGATTATTATGGGAATTCAATGTTGTGGAGGATTTCTAAGTGAAGATGAAATAGTTTCCAAAGTCTTGAGAGCCCTTCCACTGGCTTACAAGATGAAGGCAACTGCAATTAATGAGTTAAGAACAATGGCAAACACTTCAGTTAATAGAGACATTCTGATTAGGAAATTATTTGCTTTTGAGCTTGAAGAATTTGGATCTTCTGGAGCTATAAAGTCTGAACCTGGTTTTCATGCATCATCATCAACATCTATCAAAAAAGTGATTGGAAAGCCCTATATGCAAAAGAATTGGAAGACATGAGGAAAGAAGATGAATAAATTGAGCAAATTGAAGCCTTATTTGCTAGAAGAGTACCTAAAGGACCAACTAGAAGTAAGTATGAAGGAAAAGAACATTTTAAATGTTTTGCATGTAATAAGATTGGTCATTTTGCATCTAGATGTCCTGAAAGGAATACAAGGTTTGAGGAAAGAGTTAAGAAATATTTTATGCCTAACTAGAACATATATAGATTCAATAAAAGTAAACAATGCTACATAGCAGATGAGGAAGGAGTAACAGATGGCTTTGGAGATGAAATGATAGAAGACTTTGCTAGTGGATCCGACAATGGAAAGGAATGGGTGTTCTATGCTTTGAAGGAAGATGAACCAGAACCAGCTATCAAAAATGAAGAGAAGGCCCTGGCATCAAAAGTTGAAGATAAGGATGACTGGGTAATTGATAGTGGATGCTCACATCATATGACTGGAGATAAAGGGAAATTTCTATCCCTAAAAGAATACAATGGTGGTCAAGTCAGATTTGGAGATGACAAGGAATGTATGATCAAAGGTAGAGGTATTATTTCTTTGGATGACAAGCATAATACTGATAATGTCTATTATGTAGAAGGTTTAAAGCATAACCTTTTAAGTGTTGGTCAATTGATTGATAAGGGTTTTTAACTTCAGTTTAAAGATAAAAAATGCAAAATCATTAACAAGACTAGTTTGGAGATTGCAACCGGTATTTAGACTGGAGGTAATATCTTTCACTTGAACACTAGTAATAAGACATGCTTGATTTCTCATATTGACAAGAGTTGGCTATGGCATAAGAGCTTGTGTCATGTTAATTTTGATTGTATTGTTAAGAATTAGTTCAACTAAGGCAGTTAGAGATATACCTAAGATTATGAAGCCTCATAATCCGGTATGTAAGGAATGTCAATTGGGAAAGCAAGTTAGAACTTCTTTTAAGAGCATACATGATAACTCTAATAATGTACTTGATTTGATTCACACTGACTTATGTGGTCCAACAAGGACTAGAAGATTTCAAGGTGATAGGTATTTCATGCTAATTATTGATGACTATTCTAGAATGATGTGGGTGACTTTTCTAAGGGAGAAGTCTAAAGCTTTTGAGAAATTCAAGATCTTTAAAGTAAAGGTTGAAGCAGAAAGTTGATTGAAAATCAAATGTCTAAGATCAGATCATGGTGATGAGTTAACTTCTCATGAATTTAATAGTTATTGTGAGACAAATGGAATCAGGAGACAACTATCTGCACCTAGGACTCCTCAGCAAAATGGAGTAGTTGAAAGAAAGAACATAACCATTTTGGATGTAGCAAGATCTATGATGATGGAAGCCAAATTGCCTCATATCTACTGGAGAGAAGCAGTAAGTACAACAGTCTACACATTCAACAAAGTTCACATCAAAGGTGAAACCGGTAAGACCCCTTATGAACTATGGTTTGGAAATACACCTACTGTTAAGTATTTCAAAATTTTTGGAAGTAAATGCTATATCAAAAGAGATTATTCAATTGGAAAGTTTGATCCTAGATGTGATGAAGGGATATTTCTTGGTTATTCAATTTAGAGCAAAGCATATAGATGTTATAACAAAAGATTGCATAAAATTGTGGAGAGTGCTAATGTGAAAGTGGATGAACAGTACAAAAATCATTCTATATCATATGACAGGGAACCGATAGTGGAAATGATTATAACTGAATCGACAATGCCTCAACCGGTACAAAAAGCTAAGATAGTTACATCGGCATAATAAAAAATTTCAACTGTGATTGATGATCAGAGCAATGAACCTGAAGTTCAGAAAACACGAAGGTATGTAAGATTAAATCATTCTGAAGATCAAATTATTGGAGATAGGAACAAGGGAGTTATTACAAGAAGAAAAATGGCAAATGAAGAGGTATGTCTTATTTCTCAAGTTGAACTGACAAATGTTATTGAAACTTGTAAGGATAAACACTGGTTAAAGGCTATGGATGATGAATTAGATCAGATAGAGAAGAATGAAACTTGGTCTTTAGTTCCCTGACCTAAAAATAAGAATGTTATTGGAACTAAATGGGTTTTTAGGAATAAACTAAATGAGAATGGTCAAGTTGTAAGGAACAAGGATAGATTGGTTTGTAAAGGTTATTCTCAAATGGAAGGAATTGATTATGGTGAGACATTTGCACCTGTAGCTAGAATTGAAGCTGTTAGATTATTTCTTGCCTATGCAGCTTATAAGAACTATAAGGTTTATCAAATGGATGTTAAATGTGAATTTTTGAATGGTGAGATTGAGGAAGAAGTTTACATTAAGCAACCTAATGGATTTTCATTGACAGATGATAAAGATATGGTTTGAATATTGAAGAAATCTTTATATGGTTTGAAATAGGCTCCTAGAGCTTGGTATGCAAGGTTGGATAAATATCTTTTGAAGCTTGGTTTTACTAAAGACAATGCTGATAGTAATCTATATTATAAGATCATTGATAATGATATTCTAATTATTGAAGTATTTTTTGATGATATCATTTTTGGAGGAGAAGATAAATTGTGCATGGAATTTGCTAACAACATGAAGAATGAATTTGAAATGTCCATGATTGGTGAGATGAAATTTTTCTTAGGTTTGCAGATTACTCAAATTGACAATGACATTTTTATCTCTGAAACTAAGTATCTAAGGGAATTGTTGAAGAAGTTTGGTATGGAAAATTACAAACCAGTAAGTACTCCTATGGTGACAAGTGAGAAATTATCTATCAAGGATACTTCTACACCAGTAAATCCGACAAGGTATAAGTCTAAGATTGGTGGTCTATTATATCTAACTCAGACTAGACCTAACATTATGAATGGAGTAAGTATTGTTTCAAGATATCAAAGTAATCCTAAAGAAAATCATGAATGTGCAATAAAGAGGATATTCCGGTATTTGCAAGGAATAAAAATATGGTTTATGGTATTCCATAAATGATGATTTCACTTTATGTGCATATACTGACTCAGATTGGGTAGGAGATACTGATGATAGGAAGAGCACTTCTGGTGGAGTTTTCTTTCTTGGAAATAAACTGGTTTCATGGATCAACAAAAAATAGTCATGCATTTCTTTATCCATTGTAGAGCTGAGTATGTTGCAGCAGCAACTAATTGCACTCAAGTCTTGTGGATGAAGCAAATGTTGAAGGATATAAGGATAAATTGTGGTGAACCGGTAGTTATCTACTGTGATAACTCTGTAGCTATTGACATGTCTAAGAATCCAGTATTTCACTCTAATACTAAGCATATTTTAATAAAGTATAACTTTCTGAAGGACAAGGTAGAAGCAAAGGAAGTCAAATTGGTTTATGTGAACACTAAAGAATAGATTGCAGACATATTCACTAAACTGATGTCTAAGGAATCATTTGAGTATTTGAGAGAAAGGTTAGGAGTTTCTACCCCTCTGACAGAGACTTGATTGATGCAGTTTGTCATCAGTCTGACATGCATTATCAGAGACATTATTCATTCTGGCACTCATGAGTGGTGCTACTACTTAGGGGGAGTAGTCAACTTTGAGATTTAGAGGTTTACATTATTGCTTTGATATTTTTGTCAGATTTCTGGTATTGATGTCAAAGGGGGAGTGATAGTAATGTGAAAAATCATTCAAAACCTTACAAAAATATCATTCACAGGGGGAGAGCTATTAATACTCAAGAGATTGTTGGTTGTCTTCCATAGGGGGAGACTTGTTTGACACTTCTTGGTACTTAGATGTTTTTCACATCTAGTGTTGCCATCAATGTAAAAGGGGGAGATTGTTGGCATTATGGATGAATTAATTATGTGTTGCATTGATGTTTTGTCATTGATGTCAATACTAGTTGTTATGGTTGGTTACTAGCAGACAGGTTTTGGTTATCGGTGTGTGTGTGAAAAGTGGACCTGTATCTGTATTTGTATCTGAATCTGAAATACACAACACTTCAATTAAGTCATTACATGCATGGTTAGTAAATCAATAATCAATGAATAATAAAACCATAAAAAAGTGACCAATTTCCTTCTCGTAGATGCGAGTTTATATTGCTCTCAGATTGCTAAGCTATCTAGTGACTAGACAACACCTAAACGAAGGATTTTTAAATCTATATGAGCATGAATATGAGCTAAATGGATGCAAGATTTAAGCTAGATATGAAAGATTAATCTAACATGATTTAAGAAATATGAAATAACTAATATGCAATATCTCAATGCAAATTCTCAATGAACCTAGAGCAAAAACAACATAATAACAATATATTCTCCAGGATTTTTGAATGAGAGATGAGAGCCTAGATTTATAGAAAATTTGGAAAGAAACCAAAGGCTAAGATCGAATGATGATGAGTAGTCAAGATTTTCCAAGAGGAAGAACAATCTAGGTGAATTAATTTGATTGGATGCTTTTCTCAGTTTTAAAGGAAATTGAACTAAAATTAAGATAAAATCAGAAAAACTGATTTATTCTCTATTTCATTCAATTTTAATATTCAGTTGTTTTAATTGCTTTCTTTGAGATTATTTATCAATTTTTAATTTGTTTTTCAAGATTATCTCCAATTGATTTCTTTTTCTCAAATTTTAATTCTTTCTTGGTCAATTAATTCCTTTTTTGACTTATTTCCATTTTTGAAGATTTGTGCTCATAATTTCCAATTCCTCTTTCTTGATTTGTTTCCTTTTTTGAAGATTTATGGCAAACTAATTTATTTAATTAAATATGTTAGGATATTTAATAAAATAAATAAGATAATTGTTTAAAAATGATTTACTTGGAATGATTTAATTAAATAAATAAATATTTAATTAATATTGAGTGATTGATTTTGCCATGTGACATTGATGATTTAAGAAATTAATTGTGTGCTCAAGATTGATTTAATTGCCTTTGGTTAGGACCTTGGTGATGTTGTCAAGACTAGGGGCTCATGGTTTAGATGACCATTTTTAGGGTATTACATTTGCCCCTATTTGAATTAATGTGCTAGCAGCGCGTTGGTTCAAAGAAAATTTGATGTCTAGGAGATACCAATTCTGAACTTGATTGATCACGAACTAAGGAATGATAGAAAACACAAGATACCGAACTTGAAATTGATTGATCAAGAAGTGGATCTTACTAGTCTAGAACCTGATTGAACTAGACACAGTGAGTGAAGATAAAAATTGATCTTGAACTTGATTGATCAAGATACAATGAGCAAAGATAAATTGTCCAGCTTAATCCAAAGTGACGAAACTGAACACCTGCATAGATTGAGTGTGATCAAAGATACTCTTTAAACCCTTGATTGAGTTTAAACGAATAATCAACTTGATGAAAAGCGATGAAACTAATTAACTTTAAGAGATTAATTTAGATAAAAGACAAATATCAACTTGATTTGAAGTGATGAAACTGATATGCCCCTAGAGATTGATTTGATTCAGATGATCGAGAAATCTCAACTTGATATAAAGCGATGAAGTTGAGATGCCCCTTAGCATTAAGGATTTGATTGATTTTCTTTAGTTGAAAAAGATTTTTTCTCGACTTTCGATGAAGATTTGAAAATTTTCTCGACATTGAAGATGTGAGGTCAGAAGGTCACGAGTATGCCCCCTCGGGAGCGAAATCGAAAGATAGCGAGGGTACATAATGATTATAGGCAATTTTTAGTGATGATAAGTTATTTGAGCACAAATGATTTAGAGGAATATTTAAAAATTTAGCGTTGATTAACAAGAAATTGAGCGCAAAGTTGATTAAATTGAGATTCAACATTTTATTAATGAGAAATTGAGCGCAAATTGAAGAAGAGAATTAGCAGTTTGATGAAAAAGCGCCAAGTGGTCCAAATTTTGTGAAATTGACTAGCAAAATGATCTCGAATTTTGATTTCAATCCCGAAAATGGAGTCAGAATGGTCGAATTAGCTAAGGGTACAACTTTCATGTCCATCAGAGCAAGTTGAAAAAATTAGGGTTTTGGCTATATATGGGGCAAAAGTGTCATTTTCAAATCATTTTAACCCTCCAAAGTTTGAAAATTCAAAAAGGCTTATGTGAGAAAATGGTGGTCCCTACTCGTCAGCATTGATTTGAGCTCTAGAGATGTCATAATCGACCCCGAAACTATGAGCCCGTGGTAAGTGATCGATCTTAAGCCTCTTTATGTTTTCAATTTTAATTTTTTTTGTTCATTTTTCAAGTTTTTGGCATGTTTGGGGTCGGGTTTTACGTTTTATCATGTGAGACAGGATTATGTCTCGTATGAGTAACTGTTAAATTTTCTTTTATCGTTTAAGGCCACTAGAATTGTCATTCAGACCTTACCCTCGTATCGTACCACATGTCTGTAAAAAAACCATTTTGTCATGCGGGGTCTTATAATTTATCGTTTGGGAATGTTTTATTGTACGAGAGCCATTCCTGACTCGTACGAGATGTTTCCCTTTTGTGTTTTATCATTCGGGAAACAGTGAGAATTTTTGAAGGTCCAAACTTGAAAATTTGATTTTCCACGTGACATAGTTGGATTTGCGTGATGTTTTATTTCTCGTCTTGGCTTATTTGGAATGTTTTCTGATGTTTGTTGTTGGGTTTTTGCAGGTTTGATTACCTCCTATGCTCTTGAGATGCATATATCCTTTCACCATGGCATTAGTACAACATTTATCTGAGGTTGAGCAGGCTCAGGTCGATTTATGTGGTTTGACTCATCTTTTGAGATTACCTGATATCTGTGTTAATCATGGTATGCTCACAACATTGGTTGAGCTTTTTCACTCAGAGCATAACACATTTCATTTTCTAGTGGGGGAGTTGACTATCACTCCCGAGGATGTGTACAAGATCCTTCGTATCCCTTATGCTTGGGGAAGGTGGATTATGATACCGCATTGTTACCTAGATTACAGGCGGTTAGGCATGTATTCAGGGATCCAGACATTTTGACCCATTCCATCAATTGGGACATATTGATGAGCAGATACAGTGAGGAGTTTCCACTGGCGTGTGTTCTAGCAAGCTTTATCAATTGTTTTATGATGCCAGATAGAGGACAACAAGGTTTCCAGTGTGGTTAGGGCCAGATGCAGATGAGATTGATGGAGACCCCTTAGAGGCTTGGTTGGGGTTCTTGTATATTGGCTCACATGTATCGAGAGATGCATGAGATTGTGTATAAATATGGTAGGAGTATGGCTGCGGGTGTATATATTTTATAGGTTTGGGCTTGGGAGCACCTTCCCATTTATCGACTGATAGTAGATGATAGTAGAGAGCCTGGGCAGCCGATGATATACAGGTATGCCAGATATATTACCGAGCCCCATTTGGGCAAGGTAGATTTTTGGAGATGATAACTTGATGACCTGATAGCCATAGTATGGAGACCATATAGGGGCTTAGAGTCATGAGATGACTAGTAGTTGGTTCATAGGGACCTTTTTGTTATGTGCCCTCTCATCGGGAGATCATAGACCATTGTTGAGCTATTCATCATTTCACAAGTGATGAGATAGTATGGCCGGCCTCAGGGGATATCCCAGGAGTATACAACTTATGCTTGTTATGTAGATAAAGAGAGATAGGGATGGTCTCCATGGTTATCCTATGCCTTGGCTATGCAGGAGCTGAGTGGTCTCCAGTGACTGAGATGGGACTTTTTGGATGATGTGGCGGATGCAGGGGTATTGCCCCAATTTAGGGATTGGTTTCAACAACATCCATTCCCTCTATTTACGGATCCAGTGGAGCAGGCTCCTCATATAGAGGATGTCCCGCGCTAGGATAGGGATAGGGATAGAGAGCCAAGGTTCCAAGGCGGACAGGTGGTGATCCTGGTGCTAGTAGCAGCAGGGCTCTAGCCGAGGGTGGATAATAGAGGGGTGAGGGTGGATCCCTTGGGAGAGTAGGAGTGATATTGGGTAGAGCTGAGGAGGAGCGATCAGCTCTAAGACAGGTCCATCAGTGGCGAGAGGAGTAGGGTGGTATTGGAAGTGGAGATGGGGGTGGAGAGCTTGCGAGAGAGCAGGGGACTGATGCAGGGCGGTCGATGAGAGCACATCTTGCAGAGTTGCAATCACAGTTGACAATGGCTTAGACTCAGCTGGCAGAGCAAGACCGAAAGCTTTCCGAGGTGAGGGTCGAGCATGATCACCAGATCACAGCACTAAGAGTAGAGATGAGAGAAAAGATAGAGCCCTTGCGACAAGAGGTCCTTCACCAGACTAGTAGGGTAGTCTACTATGTTGCAGCATATAGTGTTGCAGTTCCTGTTGCGCAACAGGTGATACCCTACTCGCAGTATATGGTATGGTCAGAGGGAGCTCGGGCACCTCATCAAGATCCCGGTCATCAGGATCCACCTCCTCCACTAGGCAATGAGGGAGAGGCCCAGAACTAGATATTCTTTTTGTAGCTCGGATATTTTTTTGGCAGACACACCCATTTTTTGTAGCCATATGATTCTTGCTCGGATGGGAGTTTGTACATGTCATTGGACCTCATTTTTTACTCTTAGACTTGATACAATATATATACAAGATCTAATTTGACTTCAATATACTTGTGTTGATTAGATTTTTGAGATGTTTTCTATATGCTTTATTCTACATGTATGCATTTTTTATTTAGTATGAATGTATGTAATGCAAATGATTATGGATGTCTATTTTTGTTTCTTTTTCATATGCAAATAATTGAATGTGAATGAGTAATGAGTAATGCAAATTTTTCATTTTTCTATACAATAAGATGAATGCAAATGAGTGATAGTGAAATGTATGAATCTATATAAAATGCTTATGTATGCAGCTAACATCTCAAAACACAAGTACTCGATCAAAGAAATGATGAAAAGAGACCACTTAGCTAAGAAATGATGAAGCTTCCAGTGCTCATGCAGAAAATGAAGAGATCATTGTTACCATACCAAAATCACTTTAAATTCACAAGATGCAAAATGAAATGCAAGATGATATGCAAAATGCGACCTAAACCTGGTCACTGGATTTTGAAAAGCTTAATTTTCATCATTGAGCATTTTACAACCACGAAAGGCAGATTAGATTCCTTTCTTTTCATGTGCAATATTAATTATCTTGTCCGAAATGACCCTTTTTCCATTCATATCCTTGGACAAATTACGCATGGACCTAGATTGCACAATAAAGAAATTCCCTCAAAACAGACAAAGAAATGATGGGAACCTTCCCGTAGCATTCAAATAAGTAGAGTTGAGGTATGTGAGGCAATTTCACCTTGATGTGAAGGCTCTTATCATAGAGACCTAGCTAATTTAGATGTTTCCAAATCATTGGGATCATTCCTACAAGCAGAAAACAACGAAGATATTATGCCCCCAATCCTTGCTCCTCTTAGTCAAGATAGACTTCCTTGAGTTACTCAGAGAGATAATAATTGAAATTCAATAAAAGATAGCACTCAAAGAAAATTTTCATGCATAGCTCAAACTGTTCAGTGATTTGTTTGTTGTTTTGCTTGTTTACTTAGTGATAAAAACTCTTTAGTAGTCAGGAGACAAGTAACTGACTTGGAGTGGACAACTAGGTTTCACTGACGTAAGGTTGACTTGGTTGATACTGCTTAGGACATGTAATGTGCTTTTGTCGATTACCTAAGACTAGGACATTGATCGGTTTCAAGCCATGAGGGTTCCAACGAACTAGGATGTCAAAAAAGTGACTGAAATATGTACAAGCGAGAGCAAATATGCAGGAAAGCGGGAATGCCAACGTTGCGTTGATAGATGGAGCATCTGAGTACAAGAGGCGCCTATTTTCCAGGTTGTCACCTACGTAGCAGAGATTCATTTTTTTTTTTTATTCACCAAGGTGCCTATTTACCAGGTTTTCACCAAGGCATTTTCTCTCTTTTTCCCTTTTTTTTCTTTTTTTCTTTTTCCTTTTTTTTTTTTGGATTTCTTCAGGACTTTTTCTGATTTTTAGGATTTCTTCAGGACTTTTGCTAATTTTCAGGATTTCTTCAGGACATTTATCATTTTTATGAGTTTGTTCAGGACATTTTATGATTTTTATGATTTTTTAATGTTTGCCCCTAATGTCTAGCAAGGAAAAAGGGATTTTGAGTACATGAATGGATAAGCGAATGATGGTGGATGCTTTCAAGGGCTATCTCACAACATTAATCCAAGCACAGGGACTTGATCTAATAATGTAAAGCAAGGATATAGCACAACGAAGCAAGGATATAGCATAATGAAGCCATATGGTCCAAAGAAGTGGTCATGTCAAGAGGTTTGTGGAAAGTATGTTTTTTTTATATTCACTATCATGGAATTTGGAGGTGTCCTTGCTGAAGGGAGACTAATCTCCCAGTGTGTACAACCCGCTCACAAGGTAGCAACACACACAGAGTTAACACAGTCAGGGACTCGAACTCAAGACCATGGGGAGCATACCCACTCCTTAAGTTGCGATCCACAACTGGGCGAGCTAGAGCCGAAGCCCTAAAGCATGTTTTTGCATTTTGTCCATAGTGTTGATAAAGATCAAGGGATAGATTTGGATAGGAGGTAGATATGATAAGCGAGATCAAAATGGAGCAATGAAGGATGTAAGTGAGCAATGGATAGGAGCTAAAGGGTGTGAATCAAGTGCAATATATAGGACATACAAAACCTGTAAAGATCCTTAACCTTGTCAAGATCAAAGGTGGAAAAGGGATATGAATGTAGATAGAGCGAATGAGGGATAATGGATGATGAAGGATAATAGTTGGATGTAAATGGATGAAACTTGCCCCTAGTGTAAAGTGCAAAAGGATAATGGATTACGCATGATGCCTGTTTGTCAGGTTTTCATCATGGTACTTGCCCAAGGTGCCACAAGAAGTGGTTTTCACACAAGGATGAATTTATTTCTCTTTACCTTTTTATTTTATTTTTATTTTTTCAATTTTTCATCATTTTTTTTTCTTTTTGAAAGATATTGGAGGCATGATAGGGGATAGAAGGACCCCAACATCTCGCTTCTTTGGATGGTACCCTTGGAATATGAGTTACAATAGATCATGGCTATGAAGGTATGCTCAAAGATGTTGGCAGGATAATGAAATGAAACTAGGGCAATAATTTATGCAAAGGATTGGATAAGAGGGATGGAAGGGTGAAAAAGAGGTGTTGGATAATGGATGGGATGTTGGAAGAATTGTGTATGGCTAGATGGAAATGTTGAAAAGATCAACATTGGCACACACCTTGAGGGATGGTGGACATATGGAAGAGAAGTGAATCTCAAATTTTGAGATTTGGATGGAGGAAAGGTTACAGATTTTGGGGAATAAGAACCCAAAATGGATGAAGAAGGTGATGGAGAAATAGATATGGAAGGTTTGGATGGAGGAACAACAATCTTGGATGCCAATTTTGATTTTTATTTAGACTATTGTGCTTCAAGCAACCGCTTAGGGATCCACATGGTTTTTATTTTTCATGTTTTTGTAGTCCCTTAGAGCGCATTTCTTGTAAAAGTGCCTTAGGAACCCATACTTTTGACTTTTCTTCTTTCTTTGTGGGCTTTTGTGGCATTTTTTATTTTTCTTTTTCTTTTTGGATCATATTTTTCTTTGTTTTGACATGTTGATTAGATGGGACATGTTGATCCTTGAATACATGTGGATTACTTGACTTATGACTTTTATGCTTGGCATCCAAATTGCTTGGAGGAGGAAAAGAATGTATGAATGGATATGAATGATATGGAGGTATTTTAGATGGATGGAAGGTACTCGAAGACGTGTGCCTTTGTTGATCCCACATAAAGGATGGAGGGATATAGAGACCTAGAATGGATGGAAGTGATGATGGGGAAAGCATATATTTGGATTTAATTGGAGAAATGTAGGATTTATGAGAGATACCAACATCTTGAGAAATTTCCCTGAGGCCATGACCTTTAACACTTTCTTTAATACGGAGGGGTTATTTCTTGTGGAGGTCTACCCCTTTGCCTTTATAAATATTTTGACTTGTAGGATACACTTTTCTTTGGAAAGAAGGTGCGAGTCCATTATGAGATAGCGGTGGAATGTAAGGAATGATAGGATCACGAAGGGGATTTGTAGGCATGATGGATCCTTGAGCTGAGCATGGAGGATTATGACAAGGAGATGAAGAGATACTTTGATCTTGACATGGAAGAGGACCATTGGATAGGGTAGGAAGGGTGTTTGACTCTTCATTTTGAATACGATCGTTTGAAAAGGTGGAAGAGGCATCATGATCTTGCTTAGGAAGTAGACTAGGAATGGGATTTGGAAGGATGGTTTGCTCTTCAAATGGAAGGGAGTCATATTGGAAGAAATGGAAAGGTATAAGGGGATCATCATGGGATTCTAGTGAAATGGAATCTTTTTCAATCATTAGATGGGATTGGGGAGTTTTGGTGTCTTGATCTTGATTTATGATAGGACTTGTTTCTTCATTTTTCAGATTATCCTCTTGACATGGAGTCACTTCTAAGGAAGGGATATGATTTTGCATAGGTGTATGGGATTCTTGGAAGATATCCATATTTTGGCATGATGGGGAAGCATTTTGAGTGGGACTGTTTGGAGTGGGTACATTTGGAATTAATGTGTATGATGGCATAGGATCTTGGGATTTTCAAATCTTTAGAGGAACTTGTATCATTAACTTGGATTTCCATAGGAGATAGCTCTTGAAGGTAAACATGAGAAGTTTCATTGTTTGAAGGAGATGGTATGGATTGTTTCTGAGAAGTTTTAGGAGATGAAGGCATCATGGAAGGGATGGAGGCCACATATGGAGCCTTGCTAGACATAGGTTCATGATTTTGATCATGCTTAGAAGTAGTTCCTTCTTTTTCTTTAGGTGAGTCATTAGGATCTTCAATTTCAATGACACCATCATCAAGAAGATCTTGAATCTTATGTTTTAATTCCATACACATTGAAGTCTTATGTTTGTTATGCCTATGATATACACAGTAACTACTCAAAAGTACACATCCCCATGTGGTCTTTTTAGGCAATATGATAAGATTGTTCTTAAGAAGCTCTTCCAAAGCTGACTCAATAGATTGCCCCAAAGTTGTAAACTATCTATCTAGGGAATAGATGTCTTTATGTCTTGGTGAAGGTGTTTTGTGATCTTGTATGAGATTTGTTCTTTGATTATCAATTATTTCTTGTTCCATATTATGTAATTGTTTTGCAATTTCTTGAAGTCTAGTGTTCTTAATATCATGAAGTTTTATCTCAAGAGGTGTCATTGAATCTTTTTGTTGAGATTGAATGTCATATATATATATATCTCTCTTGAGATCTTGAATTTGTTGAGCTAAGGTAGCCATAGGCTTCTTACTTTTGTTAGAATTTTTTTAGAAGAGCTTATGGTTTGGACAAGAATTTACAACAGATAGGACCAAGAGCTAGATGTGTTACAGAAGTCAAGATCAAATTGTAGCTAGTAGTTTGTTTAACGTAGTGATTGAGAGAAGCTACTAAGATCTGGTCTGGTTTCAAGAATGATCTATCCTGTGTAAGACATTATCTAAGTTAACTTAGGTTTGATAAGATGTTGTTTTAACTAGCTTAAAGATGATTGACAAAATCATGCAACACAATGACAGGGGTACACTATCAAGGTTGTTTATGCTCAGGAGGATGATAACCAGTTTTAGGCTCGCTGTACACTATTTTAGACAGGTTTGACTGTTCTAGATTGGAAAAATCAGAGACTCATACGATAGGATTTCTAAGACCATACGAAAGTATAACAACTTCAGGATAATAACAGTTCTATTTTGTATGAGTTGCTGCCTAGTACCGTACGACAAATGGGCATGTCCCAAACGACAAAGGATTCAATGCAATTCTGACTCGTACGACATAGGATTTAGCTTTAAACGACAGACTGCTAGGTCTCGTATGATAGAGGATTGAGCTCGGATGACAAATTAGAAGACTTGTACGACATAAGATATGGTGCAGGATGACAAATGGTCAGATTCGTACGACTGTTAACAAGACAAAGACAAAAATTTTGAGTTTTTCAATAGCTGAGTATGACAACTGAGTATGACCAATTCTGAGATGGACTAATTTTTGACCAGGATAGACTAGTTTTGGATAGATTTTCGGCTTAGGGTAGATTAGTTCTGACATGGATAGAGTTTATCACTGAGTTGTTGATTTTTTTTCTCTAGTTTTAGTATTCTAGTTTTAGTTTAAGGGATGAAAACATAGAAAACACACAGTATGAATAGTAATTCCAATCACAACATGCAAACCCTATGGAAGTTGGCTTAGAGAAGAAAAAATTTGCTTGCTAACTTAGGTACATGCCCAATAGCTAATCAAAATACGACCACTAAGTCTCATGCAATGGATTCTCAACATTGTATTAGTCGACTCCAAACACTAATGGGGGCACGATATGGCAAGTGTCTTGGGAGAGTAACTATCTCTCTTGCACAAAGATTATCAACCTTTTGGAGGTGAATTGGGTATCTTCTAATTTTAATTGTATCTAGTAAGGGATTCCATTGGAAATTACCCCTTGAAGTAACGTAAGCATGATTGAGGCCTATAACCCAACAAGGTATCGAAACAAGTTGTAGTCACGTAAACGTGATTGAGACCGCGAGGCCCTACAAAATGCTTGATATGAGAGATCTCAAAGAGAAAACTCAAATAATCCCATCCTCTAAGACTTTAATCATCAGAGACCTATTTATTATAGTGAGTTGGAATGCTCAGGTCTAGCTGTACTCACTTGGGTCGTTCTCATAGGGTGATTACTTTTTCCCATTGTGACAGGCCTGCTAAAGGTACACAATCTCAATTTTAGAAAAAGCCTCAAGGGTCTAGATTTCTGATTGTCTGTAAAAGACAAGAGCATACTCTCGTACCTCTTAGATTTTTCTGAAAACACAAAAGACATATTTGTTCATTAACCAGATAGCAGTTTAAGTGCCCAAAAATTAAAGAATACACAATGTTTGATTGATTCTCTTTAGGCAACCTACAAAAACAATGTATCAACAGTCATGTTGTTTTTATTCTTATTCTTTGATAGGCGTATGTTTGATTGATAAATTCTTTGACAAGCATCCTACAGAAACTGGTTAGGCTATGAAAATATTAGGCAAACATAAGACAATTCAGGGTTAGCATTAGCATAATCAAAATTTAATTTTAAAAAAAACCCTGAAAAGTAATTTGTTTTTCAAAAAAAAGAATCCTAATCTAACTCTTCCAACCTGCAAGAAATTTTTAGAAACTTGCAAGAAGAAAAAGTTAGTGAAATATCAAATCTCTTGGTGAGCTTACACAAGCCTAATTTCAAATCGTGGTTACAAATTTTTCGCTCCGAATTCTAAAATGCCCTGAAATTTGACTAAGTCTGAAATTTGGAAGACCCTCCAAAAACTAGATTTTGCATTATAACTCCTAGAGGTTCGAAACCCCTCTCAAAAATCCTAACAATATATATGGAATATAACTTAAAGTATAAGAAAGAGAGAAGAGAAGAGGAAATATCACTTATACTTAAATGTTATATTCTATATATATTGACCTTCCACAAGCCTTATTTCAAGAAAAATCCTAAACAAAAACTCTTTGTTTTTCATACGACAAAACAATAACTCGTACGCCTATTCTCACCTGACCATACGACAATTCTCACTGAACCGAATGAGTAAAAATAGAAAAAAAATGATAAATCAGTTACTCGTACGACAGAGGATTTCTTCTCGCACTACAGCGGATTTCTTCTTGCATGACAGAGGATTTCTGCTTGTACGATAGAGGATTTCTTCTCGCACGATAGAGTATTTCTACTCGTATGACAGAGGATTTCTGCTCATACGACAGAGGATTTTTTCTCGTATGACACATGTAGTTTGTCATTTCAACCTGTGAGAAATGTCATATGAGATGATGCAGAGGCTGTATGGTCAAAAATCAGAAAAGTTGAAAAACCTAAAAAATAACAAAAATAAAAAGTCAGTCTTTGGAGGCCGAAAAATGTAGTCTTCTGCCCCATGGTAGGTGCCAAAAATGTGTGTGAAAAGTGGACCTGTATCTGTATCAAAAATACAAAACACTTCAATTAAGTCATTACATGCATGGTTAGTAAATCAATAATCAATGAATAATAAAACCATAACAAAGCGACCCATTGCCTTCTAGTAGATGTGAGTTTAGATTGCTCTCAGATTGCTAAGCTATCCAGTGACTAGACAACACCTAAATGAAGGATTTTTAAATCTATATGAGCATGAATATGAGCTAAATGGATGCAATATTTAAGCTAGATATGCAAGATTAATCTAACATGATTTAAGCAATATAAAATAACTAATATGCAATATCTCAATGCAAATTCTCAATGAACCTAGAGCAAAAACAACATAATAACAATATATTCTCCAGGATTTTTGAATGAGAGATGAGAGCCTGGATTTATAGAAAATTCAAAAAGAAACCAAAGACTGAGATCAAATGATGATGAGCGGTCAATATTTTCCAAGAGGAAGCACAATCCAGGTGAATTGATGTGATGGGATGCTTTTCTCAGTTTTAAAGGAAATTGAACTAAAATTAAGATAAAATCAGAAAAAACTAATTTATTCTCTATTTCATTCAATTTTAATATTCAATTGTTTTAATTGCTTTCTCTGAGATTATTTATCAATTTTTAATTTGTTTTTCAAGATTATCTCCAATTGATTTCTTTTTCTCAAATTTTAATTCTTTCTTGGTCAATTAATTCCTTTTTTGATTTATTTCCATTTTTGAAGATTTGTGTTCATAATTTCCAATTCCTCTTTCTTGATTTGTTTCCATTTTTGAAGATTTATGAAAAATTGATTTATTTAATTAAATATGCTAGAATATTTAATAAAATAAATAACATAATTGTTTAAAAATGATTTACTTGGAATGATTTAATTAATTAAATAAATATTTAATTAATATTGAGTGATTGATTTTGCCATGTGACATTGATGATTTTAAAAATTAATTGTGTGCTCAAGATTGATTTAATTGCCTTTGGTTAGGAACTTGGTGATGTTGTCGAGATTAGGGGCTCATGGTTTAGATGACCATTTTTAGGGTATTACAACCGGTAGAAGATCTAGTGTTACTAGCAAAAGAGACTATCTGTTGGACACTTCCAGCATGTTTTGGTTAGTTGGTATTGGTTTGGTAATTGGATGCTATCATACACTCTGGTAAACCCTTACTAGCACTGGTGTAAGGCTTTACCGGTAGAGCTTTCATTAAGGAATCATGGCAAGATGCATAATTGGTGTTGTTGCAAATTCTTCATGGATTTCAAGATGCTGAAGATGTTCTTTGATCGTGCTTCAATTGTTTGAAGACATTGCTTTGGTATGGTGGACTCAGAATAGGTCTGATACCTATCTAGGTTATAGACTAGTATCATGCTAACGTGTACTCTACATGTTACCAAGATGTTTGAGGAGGATTTATGGATTTGTTATTATTGTTTTGGTCTTAAGACGACATGGCATATCATTGTAATATGTAAGTATGTAATGATTTTATTGTAATATATTTTAGGTGGCCGACCTAATTGGTTTAAGCCTTAGGGTTTGTATAAATAAGATGTAGAAACTCTTTGTAAAGTATCATGTTTATTGGAAAGGTCATGGTCAAGGAATGTAATGTGAAAATATTGTAATATCATTCAGGCAGAGGAGATAGTTGATCATTAGTGATTGAATTGGATTCAGAAGAGGATTTAGTCCTCCGACATTGAATTTAACCGATACTGTAATCAGGCATGCTAGATGCTATTTCTAGCAGTTCACTCTATTGGATTGTTGTCAATTTATCTTGAGATGGTTGTAGCCTCTTTGTAGTCAGTGAGACTCTTTTGTAATGAGCAGTATGTTCTAGGTAGTGTTCCTTCCTACAAGTGTAGACCCCTCATTGTAACACATACTTTCTATAGAAGTATCATCTGACTGTGGGTAGACTTCCCACCATGGTTTTTCCCTTTCCGATTTTTCCACGTACAAATAATGGTGCTATGTGGTATGGTTTCTTTACATTGATTATCTAGTTAATTGTTAAATTTTATTGTTTACCAGTATCTGTTCCTACCGGCATCTATATGTGCTTTACTGATACTTGATTTGTTTAAGGTTGTATTGTAGATTAAAAGTTATAATTTGTTAACAGCTAATTCACCCCCCCCTCTCATTTGTTCACCTGTTATCCTAATACTGTAAGAGTTCACATCCAAGAACAACTAAACAAATATGGTGACTCTAAGGTGCAGAACAAGAATATATGGGGTAATTTTAAGAACTTCCAGAAGGAAATGCATGAAAGGGAAAGGATCCCTAAGTCCATTGTAGAGAAGTACCAAGACACCATTTGCTTCATGGTAGATACCGATCAATGTTTCATGGAAGCTATAGAGCCCTGTATGGTATGGATTATACCTATGGCTAGAGGTCGAAGAACAAATTTCCAAACTATATGCACAACATATGTTGAGAAAACTAGTGGACCCCAATGAGGAGAGGTTCAGAACATACAAGGAGAAGAGCTTAAAACTTCATCAATAGTTCAAGAAATTTATGATCCAGAAGAAGGTTTAGAAAGAGGTTGAGGCCCTTGCAGAGAGCATGGGGATTTCTGAGGAAGCTACCTGGAAAGATAGAGAGGAAAATACTCTCTCTAAGGAGAATACTGTAAAGAAGGAAGCTAAACCAGAAGTGCCCAAGCATAAGCCAAGACAAGTCAAAAGCATAGCTCCCTCCTCCAGTCCTACAAAGCCAACAAGAAAGCCTAAATATTCAATCAAGCCATCTGGTGGTGAAAAGAAGAGGAAGATAGTCATATTTGCGACTCTGGATGATGAAGAGATTGAATCTAATGGGCGGTGAAGGAGGTGAAGGCCAACATTCCACAAGTCAGATCACAAAGGAGAATCCTTCTAGTAGAACAAGATCTAGTAAGAAATCTAAGACATTTGAGTATGATGAGGCACTAAAAAAAGGAAAATTTACTATTGTTCCTCTTGTAACATTAGATGAGTTTTTCAATGAAGTAGTTAAGAATGGTAACCTGAAGCCACTATCTGAGTGGTATGACAATTTTGATGAATTCGACAAGAGAACACAGGCTATTGGACAATAACTAAACATGTATAGTAAAGCATTGATCGAACTAATGATAGTCATACACAAGAGCATGTATGACATTTTGGATGCTAGAAGACAAGCAACTAATAAAGAAGATGAGAGACCAAAGGAATATGTGTTGGTCAACTTATGTTCAGTTATTACTACAAAAGAGATAGATAGATTGCTTAAACTAGCAAATAATGAATTCAGGAGTAAGCATAGGGTAAATAAAATCATATTAGGAAAGATGAAGTTGCAAAGGAGATTGAAAATATTTTGACAAAAATTTTGTTAGATAATCAGTATGAGGTAAATGAGGCTAAAGGGCAAGGAGAACTTCAACTGTGAGAATAGGACATGACATCACAGGTCATCCAGAAGTCGAGCAGATAGTGGATGATACTTCTATTCCAGAAGTCCAGACTGATAGACAGGTAGAGGTCAGTGTGCAAGAAGAAGTTAAAGAAGAGGATATAGGGAAAGCAAATGACGGAAAGGACAAGGTTGAGAATCCTCCGGTTGTTGTAGTTGATCCTCTGGTTCCTGTTAGGAATTGCATGCAGAAAATATCAATTATATGCAGCTAAATATTAAACACATAAATGAAAAAAACATAGAAATAATAATAATGAAGAGACAAAATTTAACGTGTTTCACCCAATCTCATGCTACATCCACTAAACAGAGAGCCCAATATTATTATCTAGTAAATCAAAACTGATTATAACCATGAATCCCTTGCAACTCAATACCATTGCAAAATGCTACAAAATTCTCTACAAAAAAGCCCTAACCCTTAGCCTTTTTATCAAGACTTATTTCAGTTACAAAAATAGGGTTACAACATGTCAACCAATAGAAAAATAACACCCGGCGCCATTATAAAATAAAAAAGTCTTTTTGGCGGGAGCGTGCAAGGCCCCCCCCAAACCCCCATCGAAAAATATGGGGGGAAACCATGCTGATAGAAGTAGGGAAAATTTAACCTTCGAGTTTGATTAGGCTCCATATAACAAAAACTCTTGAGAATACATAAAATGAGAAGATGGAACTGAAGGTGGAGGTTAAGACTGAGGCAAAAGACACTGTCGAGTCAGTGAAAGGAAAACAAGTCATTGATGATCCGAAGTTCATTCAAGGTCTGATTAACCTCACATCTTTGTCCCCAATTAAAAAGCTTCAACTTGCATCATTTAAACAAGCCAAGGCCAATGAGGATCTTTTGAAATCTCATAATGAGGATAGTATGTTGCTAACCTTGGAAACCGGTGGTTTTGAAAAGTTGATGCCCTCATTTCAAAATGATACTTCAAATTCTCCATCCAGGCAATTAAAGAGTTTGATTAATTCTGTTGGCAATTGACACTCATTAGATTTATTTTGTTGTCATTGATGGCAACAAGATTAGATAGAAGGCAACAAGACTTGATGGAAGTCACAAACCGACACTAGGAGGCATATACCGACAGATAGCGGCATTGGAAGCATTCAGGGCTACATTGACACCGAAACTGACACCCGACATCCATACTTCAAGGAAGCCGACATCAAGAAAGAGTTATTTTTGTAAATCATTTTGTAATTATTGTCGAGGCTGACATTAAATATTCTTTGTAAATGCATTGTAAATTGACATAAGGCATATCATATGTAATAGGTATATAAGTCAGTCTGCTAGGTCAATTTTAAAGAGAAGAAAATAATAGGATGTGAATGAGAGAATGATTTAATAGGTGAATAAGTATAGTAGAACTGTGATGCGAATTATATGTATGGAGACCATTTTTGTATGTGAACATTGTATTATGCAATGATCTACAGATAACTAGGAAAGCATTCTTGGAGGATAAGTAATACCGGTAATAGTTCAAGTTTGTGAACCGGTACAGAGCAAAACCAGATTCAGAACTCTATCTAGCATAGTAGATGCACTCTTGAGTTCATTTTCAATAATTTATTTGGCATAAAGCTTGTAGTCAATGAGGCTCTTTAGTGATGAGAAGTATGCTTTTGGTAGTATGCCTTCCTGCAAGTACAGGCCCCTGTATTATGTAATATCTTTTCATATGGCCAGTGAACTGATATTGTGGGTCACGAATCCCACCATGGTTTTTCCTCATTGAGGTTTTCCACATATAAATTATGTGTGTTATGGTGTTCATTTATGTGGATGGTTTATTTGCTTTTTGTTATATACTTATTTGTTAACCGATACATACATGCATGGTTTAGAAAGTTATAAATTATTGATTCTGACATAACACTAATTCAACACCCCCTCTCAGTGTTCTCAGATCCCAACAATTGGTATCAGAGCCTAGTACCTTGGAATAAGTTTAACAACTTGAGGAAGATGCTGAAACTAGACTCTTTTAACATGACTATGGAAAAGCAACTTGAGATGGCTCTTGAGGATTATGATGTAGAAAGAATGAAGAACTTGAAATTGCAAGAAAAGTTGAATTAAGCAAATGAATTCATTTCTATTCTACAAGAAAGGTTGTCATCTGCTCAAGCCAAAAGAAAAGAACTTATGCAACAACTAGATGATGAGGAGAAGAATGCTCTTAAGGAACAATGTCAGAAACTAAGTCAAGCAAATATGCTCATGAAGAATGAAATGCAAGATCTAACCATGAGGTTATCAAAAGATATCGAGGATAGAAAGAAGAAGGAAGATAGTCTTGTTTTATCTTTGAATAACAAGTTTGATGAATGTGGAATATTGACTAATGAGAATAATCTATTGAGAACTAATTTGGCACACTCCAAAACAATGAACAAGAACTTGAAAGGCAAATAACTACTCTAAGAGATGATCTGACTACTGCAAGCGAATATAAAGAAAAGTTTAGGATCAATTTTGCACAATTGGATGACTTACTGAAAAGACAAAGATAGATTGATGATTCTAGAGGACTTGGATTTGTACAAGGTGAAAGCTCTGGTACTACTAATGAAGATTAGTCAACAGATATGAAGAACTCATCAGAATAAAGGAAACGAGTAAGGAAATCTAATGCTTATAAATTCAATGGTAGATGTTTTGTTTGTAATAAATTTGGGCATATGGCTAAACAATGTAGAAATAAGGCAAATCAAAACTACAATTTTGTTCTCGGTCAATCCACGAACTACAAGAAATATGGTCATAGATTAGAAGATTGTAGAATGAATCTTAAATGTCATGCAAGTGGAAAGTTTGGACATTTTTCTAATCATTGTAGGTAAAGAAATAATAATAATACCAGATATATCAAAACAATTCAGAAGAACAATGTTACATGTTATGCATGCAATAAAATAGGTCATATTGCTAAATATTGCAGAAGCAAGACTCAATCGGCTAATAATGATAAAGACAATGAGAAAGGGAAGAAAAAGGTAGATTCAATACAAAAAGATCATACTAAGAGATGGGTTAGAAAATTTGAAGAACAAAGTGGAGATGGATCTATACCGGTATATCCACTGGTAGAACAGGGTAATCCTCCACCAACAGGAAATTCCACCGGTAACTAAGGCATAAGCCTTAGGGGTTGGCAAAGTCACTGCTAAATTTTGCATATTACCCCGGAAGAGATCTAAGGAGATCTGGAAAGAAATCTAGAAAATTGTGTTCATCATCAATGAAGGTTACCCCGACACTTAACTGTGAAACCGACATTTGTAGGGTTGTTGGTGAAGCATTAATGATAGAAAATTAGGGTTTTATCCACTAATAAAAGAAGCTAAGTGAATTCATTTTCACTCACCGAGCATTCAAGCAATCAGAGCAAAGTAAAGACGAACTAAGAGCAATCAAAGCATTGAGAAAGGATTTCGAGCAGTTATCTGAAGCACTCAAATCTTTCATCGGCATTCACTCAAGTATTTTTAGAAATGGCATTTTGATCTTCCGCTCCTACTTTTATTGCAAATCTGACAATAGTTGAAGTTAAGGATAGGTTAAGGCTAGTCTTTAAGGAGGTTCCCAAAATTTCCAAAAAGGAAGACTCTGCGGAAGCGTTCTCTAGGGTTCCTGAAGGAGTAATGTATGTTGAAGATGTGAGGACATACATTCACTGCACTCTTGAGGATTTGGGCACCGAAGACATTAAAAGCATGTATCACTCAGTGATATTGGGAAACACTGGAAAGATCAAACCAAAATTCAAGACAATTAAGGATTTAGGGTAAAACTGGTATTCTGTACATACTAGAATTCAAGGATGAGATGATCAAATACGTTTTGAGCAGGGTTCACAACAAATTCATTTGGTTAGACAAACCCTACATGATCATGCAGGAAGCTATTCAAGTTGTGACTAGGCTACCAAGGGTTGGACAAGAACCTGGTAAGAAAATTTCCAACATAAAGGTCGAAAAACTCACTGGTGCTACATCTGATAGCAGATCAATGAGGGTAAGCACAATAACCGACTCAGACATAAAATTTGCAAGCATTATTATAGGATATAAGGTAACTCAATCAAATCGCTTAAATTCTGTTGCAAGTTCATGCATTCATGTCGCATATCAAATGTTAAGAAATAATGTGAAGTATGACTTATGTGAATGGATGAGGAGTGAGTTAATGTTAATTCTTAAAAAGATCAAAGGAACGAAGAAAGGCACATTCAGATGGAAACTTAATTGTCTGTTTAATGCTTTATTTCCTAAATGAACTACCTAGTTTAGGAAAGAAGAAATGGGCTCATGACATACCGGTAGGTATGCAAATCAAATTGGCTATCACCTGTCTTGGTATTGGAAGGGATGATAAGCTCTATGGTTACTTCAAGAAATTTCAAGAGAACATGAGGAAAAGGGAAAGAATCTCTAAGAACATTGTGGAGAAGTATTCCACTGACATATGTTTCATGGTGAAAACTGATGAAACACTCATGGAAGCAGTTGAACCCAGGCAAATATGGATACCTGAGCTTGGATATGAGGTAGATGATAGTTTTTTTGAGATTTATGCAAAGATGTTGTTAGATGCCCCATTAGATGATAAGACAAGACACTTTGGTACAGCAGGAGAAAAGGCTCTTGAAGTGAAAATAGGTTTCAATAGAAAAAGGAGAGAGAAGAAAATTGAGAAGATGTCTGCATATGTACAAGATCTGCTGCATAAGATAGACACTCAACTAGGTTCCAAATCTAAACAGGGAGTCAAACCGGTAGAGGTTGCTATTGAAGAAGTAAAGAAACCACAAGTTCACATTTCCCCTATCACTTTTGACTTTGACCCTGGGGATAATGAGCCTCTGGCTTTCAGAAGGGTGCAAAGGAAGGACATGGTAAAACCACCAGTAGAGCAACAAAAGGCAGAACCAAGGAGGAGACTTGTTAGAAAGGCAGCTCAGCCTATTGCACCTCCACCACCAGTAAGGAAGCCTATGTAGAAGAGGAAACCAGTCACATCGGAAACAACAAGCAAAAAGAAGAAGGGTGAAGATACTAGATATGGTAAGACAACAATGACCTGTGCTGAAATTATTAATGAAGTGACAAAAGATGGAATATTAAAGAATATATCGAAATATTATGAATTTTTTTAAGTGAGTGAGCAAAATGAGTTAGAGGAAGCTATTTTATTGCATATAGATATCTATAAGAAGGCATTAGTTGAAATTTTGAAAGAGATACCTTTATCTCTATACAATAAACTTGAAGCTAGGAGACTTGATGCTATCAAGAGGGATAAGGAAATAAAGGAAGTTGCACTTTTGGAACAATGTGGGACTATAAATAATGAAGAGATGAAAATATGTATAGAAACAGCTAATAGGGTAATTTTTAGTAGTAAAAACTGGCAGATAAGTCTTATGATGGGTAGAGTGAATGAGGTGTTAAATGAGACAAGTAAGGGGTGGAAAAAATTCTTTCAGAAAAACCCAGACTTTCTCACATCTCGGGAAGAATTTGCAAAGGCAACATCCCCTACAATTCCTAACAAATCAAAAGGAAAGGGTATTTTAGGTAGTTCTACTTCAATTTTGACACAATCACAACTAGCTGTAACTAAAGGCACACAACCACAACAGACAGTCACAGAGAGTGTATAGGACACTGGAAACACTATGGATAATATTCCACCAATAGTAACTGACACTGCACCAAGTGGCAAAGCCACCGGTGCAAAAGAGGTTGAAATGGACAAGGTTAAATCAACTGAGTCCATACCGGTAGGCAAAATAGATTCACTGACAAAAGTCTTGGCAATTGACACTTCTCAAGTCGAGATGAAATCAGATTCCGAGTTAAGTCCAATAGAACTAATGATGATGGCCACTCAGAAATTGTTAAAGGAAAGAACTATAGACAAAGGGTCAATTGATCAATCGGTCTTTGTATTACACAAAATAATGCCTGACTGTTAGATAGAGGATGGAACAAGCCCTTCCGGTAAGCTCAAAGATTTAACAGAACACATATCAAATAACTATCAATCCTTGAGATAGATTGCAGACTGATAGGCCTTGGATAGTTTCTCTGCTGCAAAAAGAGTAGCTTTTGATCAGCTGATAGAAACTGGGAAGAAGAAGATAGAGGACAAACTTATCTCTATTGAGGTTTGTTTGAAACAATGCACCAATATTTACCAAGTATGTTGTAATATAGGAAGTCTAACAACCAATGTAGATGACAGATTGAAATAATTATATGACAAAATGGCTACTATTGCTAATTCTTTTGATGGGCTAACTACACTAACTACATCTATTGATGGACAAATTTTGTCCTTGGAGAACCAAGTTTTTTCTTTTGAGAAAGAAAAAGATAAAATACTAAGGAGAGCAAGAAATTTAAGAGGACTGGTGAGTCCAAGACTTGACTCTTTAGGTGTTCACAAAAGAGAATGCTTGGACATGCTAGCCAAGCCCACACCAGTAGATACCCAGGAGAAGGAATCACTTGCCCACTTATATAGTGGACTTGCATCAATATCAGACACTTTCAAATAAGGCTGGGAAACATATCTTCAGTTGCTGCAAAAGGCATACCCAGAAATTCTGAAGAGGACTAAGATCGAATGACTATAGCTGTATTATTTCATTTTTTATTCTTTCACCAGTCTTTGGCATTAATGTCAAAGGGGGAGTATGTACATACGTGAAAAATATCAAGGAATATGTTATCAGTTGAAGTGTGTTGCTCAGGGGGAGCACACTGACAGGGAATCCATTTTTTCACATGAGTGTTGCCATCAATGCCAAAGGGGGATATTGTTAGCAATTGACACTCATTAGATTCATTTTGTTGTCATTGATGGAAACAAGATCAGATAGAAGGCAACAAGACTTGATGGAAGTCACAAACCGTCACTAGGAACATTATTTTTGTAAATCCTTTTGTAATTATTGTCGAGGCCGACATTGAATATTCTTTGTAAATGCATTGTAAGCTGACATAAGGCATATCATATGTAATAGGTATATAAGTCAATTTTCTAGGTCAATTGTAAAGACAAGAAAATAATAGGATGTGAATGAGAGAATGATGTAATAGGTGAATAAGTATAGCAGAACTGTGATGCGAATTATATGTATGGAGATCATTTTTGTATGCGAACATTGTATTATGCAATGATCTACATATAGCTAGGAAAGCATTCTTGGAGGAGAAGTAATACCGGTGATAGTTCAAGTTTGTGAACAGGTACAGAGCAGAACCAGAACTAGAACTAGAACTATATCTAGCATAGAAGATGCACACTTGAGTTCATTTTCAGTAATTTACTTTGGCAGAAAGCTTGTAGTCAATGAGGCTCTTTAGTGATGAGTAGTATGCTTTAGGCAGTATGCCTTCCTGCAAGTGCAGGCCCCTGTATTATGTAATATCTTTTCATATGGCCAGTGAATTGATATTGTGGGTCACAAATCCCACCATGGTTTTTCCTCATTGAGGTTTTCCACGTATAAATTTTGTGTGTTATGGTGTTCATTTATGTGGATGGTTTATTTAGTTTTTGTTATATACTTATTTGTTAACCGGTACATACATGCATGGTTTAGAAATGTAGTCAAAATGGTCATTTTGTTGCCACATCACCTGGCACTTAGGATAGTTCGACTGAACTCAGTTTGGCTAAACTAGGTTCATATTAAAAATAGTTTGGCCAAACTTAGTTTGGATGAACTATTGGTGTCATTTAGGTTCCACATGGCATGAAAATCATTTGACCAAACTTAGTTCGATCGAACTCAGTTTGGCCGAACTAAGTTCGGCCGAATTGCGCCTAGTTAGCCCAAAGGGTGACACGGGTATGTGCTTTTGCCCTCCTATCACTTCTTTATTATGAACTATTATCATTATTACAAATACCTGAGAGCCAATGAATGAAAGCCATCAAAGGTAACTAGAGTGATCCACATTGGGGAGCAAGATTCAAAGGGAGCCCTTATATATTTTCCTAAAGAGTTGTAAATGCTAGGTAGGAAGTACAATCATCAATGGATCAAAGCTATCAAAAGGTCATTATAGGGGAATCATAGGGATATGATGTTCAAAGTTAATCATTGTGCCTTGACATTTAAAATTAATAACTCTTAAGAGACAATATTGATTATCAATGTCCAAAACAATTCAAGATAAACTTATTCATAGACAAGAGAAACTAGGTGTTGTGTATGAGGAACATTAACACTCTACTAAACTTAAGTATCAAAGGAACATCCTAACAGATTAGATACTAAAAGGCCTCGAAGAAGTAAAATCAAAGTCTTGGTCATTAGGGTTTAGAACTATCATCTAACTTTTAAGTTAAAACTATTTAATTAGTAACATATATACCCAACAATTGAAACTCGATAGACTTGGATGCTTTCAAAAAAAATGGTGTTGAAAGTTGAGCTTTGAGAATATCTTATATCTCCTAAGATAATTTTTTTTAAATGCTTAAAAGGAAAGCTCAAATCACAATAGTTAGAAGACAATGATTTTTTAATGTTGTGTAAGGTTATCAGGGATTAAGGAAGTCATATGATGCCTAATCAAAAGAAAGAATAAAAGGAAAAACAAGAAACCTAGAACATGATTAAGGTGTGAAACTTTCAATACAAATAAATCCATTCATTGTGTTAAACAAGAACATTATTTGAGGACGAGGTGAAATAAAAAATGATAACCCCAAACAAATGAAGGCAGATATTTGGACAAGGACAACTAAACCAAGGGATGTTGTATCGACAAAGTTAATTATTTTTATCTTACTTAGCCATTTGTCCTAGATCATCTAAGAAAATATTTTACATTTATGAATGGTATGGTTAATCCGTTTTGGTTTTATTTTAAGTTTTATAATTTTGAATATTTCTTATTTATCTTTTATTTCTCTTCATGTTCTCATTGGAATCTAGTGGTCATTTCTATTGTATTACATCTACAATTTGATTATTTATTTGGTGAAATATGGAGTGTTCATGATCCAAAACATCAACATAAAAAAATACAGTATATCAAAATATTTTACTTAGTCTTAAAGACTATTAAAATCTCAAGTAAAATAAGGAGATAATTATTCACTTCTAGTTCAACTTACATCCCTCAACCATAAAAATAGGGACATGATTGACCATAGACCAATATGAATGTCTACAAAAATTTGAAAATAAAGAAAACACATATAGATTAAAGGAATCCATATAGATTTATTATGTTACCCAATATCAATGTACATGAGTTAATAGAAATGGAAGAATTGACTAGTGGCTGAATGCAAGAAAATAGGATCTAAGAAGTGGCATAATCTAGTTTGTGAAACCATAACATGTGTGCATTGTAATACACATGCATTATTGTGCTAATGCATTTATAAAAATGTAAGTGTGTTCTAGTTGAGACTAATAAAATTATTCCCTTAGGCTTGAATAATTTTATTTTACTAATCCTTAGGGTTGGACATTTAATTTGGATGTCAAAGATGTGTTTTATAAAAATCATATTAAAAAAATACTGAACACGCTCTTTATAACAACCCAATTCATGTACTTATTTTTTCGTTGTCACAGTTGTTAAGAATTTGTTCATGTATATGTATATGTATATGTTAGAGTAATCTTTTATTAGCTAATAATTATTTATTTAATTATTAGTCTATTATACTCTATGCTTAAGCTAAACTTAGGAATCTTATAATTCTTTAGGGTTTTCTCCTTTAGGGTTTCAAGTATCCTTTTATAAGGATTCTCTCTTTGTATTTTCATAACCACTGTAATTATGAATTGCATTCTTGTTGCACAATCAATATGACTCCTCTTTTTTGGATCTCCGAATTCTGGCCACCATAGCTTTTCTGCTTCTCTCCTTCTTTGACAAGTTTGCATGCAGGTGATTTTTGGGAGCTGTATAGTTGATTTTTCCTCAGCTTCAATATGGTATCAGAGCTCCAGATCTGCATGCCCCTGTTCTCTTCATGAGAGATTTGGGCCTTGTTCTTCAGATATGTGTATTCGGGGTTTGTGCAGATTTGTTTTTTCATTTATGGGGGTAGCTGATTTTTGGTACATTTTGGTGCCAAAAGGACCTCATAGTTGGATTCAGAAGGTTGATTCCATGAATTTTGATATATAATTTGCTTATTTTCGGTGACAAGGCATCTGGGACATGATTTTTTACCCTCTTTATGCCCTACAAGAGGGGTTTTTTTTTTCTTTTGGTCGTAACTTGGTCATACGGAGGCATTTTTTCAAAAACCTTATATCGTCGGAAAGATCTTTTCAAGATCTATACAGATCTGGAGGTTTGAACTTTTGATTTTTCTTTTTTGATGACATTTTTTGCTATCAAAACTAGAGGTTCATTTTTGCACTCCGTGAGACATAACTTGAGCATCCGAACTCTGTTTTTCGAAAAAATTATATCGTTGGAAAAATTGTTCTATTTTCTTTCCATTCATATGATTTTTCTTTCCAAATTCTACTTCAGGTATATTTTATTTCACTTTTTTCTTTTCAACACTCTAGTGAATATCTTGGATGTTTCAAGTCCTGGGATCTCTTTCTTTGAGTAGGATGTCTCGTCTCTAGCTGTTCTTTCTGTTTTTGATCTTCTATCTCTTCTGATCATTGTAGTATTTTATTTATGCAAACACACTAAGATAAAGTTCCATCATGCATTGTATACTTTGGATCTTGCACATCTTGCACCTTACTGTACATGCACTAATTATAAAGTGCCATGGGGGGTTGATGTTTGCCTTTATTTGCCATCTACCTTTGTCATGTGAGTGTTCCTTCCATGATATTAGCCACATTATGTGTGTCAAGTGAGTGTTCCTCCCATGACACTATGTACTTTCTCTGCACCTTCGTTGTTCCTAGTTCTTTGTCATGTAGTTCTTGTTGGCCATTCTTTTCAGTGTACCTGTCCCTCTCCCTTTTCAGCATTATGGGGAGGTTTGTCTTGTTGTTCTAATGCTTCTTTGGTTTGATTGATCAGCTCTTCAGGCTTTGGTTTTTCATGCCATATGTATCTTCGAGTTCAGTTGTTTTCCTTTGTTTGCCATTTGATTCGAGTAGTGCCATTTGAGGGCACTCATACATATTACAGTCTTCTCTACCTGGTCATGTTCTATTTCAGTGGAGGTTCTTCAGATCAATAGTTACTCTTCGATAGTGTTTGCAGCTATTTCATGCTTCATTGGTGTTCTTTTACTTTTTTTTGTTCCTATATTCTGGAACACTCTTGTTTAGAGGCTTCTTAGTCCTTCACTTGAGCTTTCATCTCTTCTTGGAGAGGATTTTTGTTCCCACAATGTTTTCTCCTTTTTCTCCACTTTACAAAGATTTTATTGTACTTGGGTACCTTATCAGGCCTAGTTGTCGGGACCCATTGTTACTTTCCTACATTTCTTACATGCTTTTTTAGTCCTTAGTTGTTTTTTAGCTACTCCCTAAGTTCATCTTAAGGGGGGGTGTTAGAGTAATATTTTATTAGCTAATAATTATTTATTTAATTATTAGTCTATTATACTCTATGCTTAAGCTAAACTTAGGAATCTTATAATTCTTTAAGGTTTTCTCCTTTAGGGTTTTGAGTATCCTTTTATAAGGATTCTCTCTTTGTATTTTCATAACAACTGTAATTATTGATTTGCATTCTTGTTGCACAATCAATATGACTCCTCTTTTCTGGATCTCTGAATTTTGACCTCCATAGTTTTTTTGCTTCTCTCCTTCTGTGACAGGTTTGCATGTAGGTGATCTTTGGGAGCTGTAGAGTTGATTTTTCCTCAACTCCAATAGTATATGTATATGTATATGTATGTATATATTTGTATGTATGTTACATACATATACATATGTATACACATATACATACATATATATACATGCATATACATACATATATACATATATGTGCATGCGTGCATGTACATATACATATACATATACATATACATATACATATACATATGCATATGTATATGCATATGTATATGCATATACATTTGTATATACATACATACATACATACATACATAGATGTATGTGTGTGTGTATTTATATATATATGTATATATGTGTATGTGTATATGTACATATATGTATGTGCATATGTATGTGTACATGTGTATATGCATATGTATATATATGAATCTATCCATATAGGATGTATTCATATTTGTGAGATAGACATCTATATAAATGGGATAGGAATCCATCCATATTAGACAAAAATTACTCTATCCATCTTAGATAGGAATGCAATTAAATGGGATAGGAATATACCCATAAAGGATAGGAACATACTCTAGCTAGAGACTTGGACTCTTTGAGATCACTAGAGTCTTGAGTTACTCAATGAGTACTATAATTTCCTATTAGAAGTGTATTGAAGCCACCATATATCAAGAGTACACTTGTATAAAAATAAATGATTTGAGTCAAAGATAGAATTTGATCTAAACCCTTAGGGAGTCAAGTAAATTTATCTATGAGTCCTTTTATGTATACAATAATTTTTTTTATCATAAATTTATTTCAATTTTTTACCTTAGAATATAAGAATGATTAACTTATTTATTAATTTGAGAGAATGATTTATTTTATTTTTTGAATAATTTAGAAATTCATCTTTAAAAAATCCAGCTCACACTTCAAAACTTACATATTGAAAAATGCATTCATTCACTAGAATACAGGTACATACCTACTTTCAAATGGGATCAATGTGTATTATATATGTAGTTTTAATTTTTAATATATATTTTATGCTTGATTATATGAGTGCCTATGCAACCTTTTCTATGGTGCAATTTCTAGAGATTTTTTTTTGTCCATTGTCACCCACTCATGTGAAGTAGGAATGAAAACTTAAATTAAAATAATGCTTGTAATCACCTAAGAATAAGGTGTTTGGCATTAAGTTTTGTATGCGAGATGATTGAATCATGTTTTCTTAAAATATAATTTTGGCTTGAATTTATTAGTTTTAATTTTTCACTATACAAAATGTTATTAATTTCATGCACTGGGTGTATAATACCCAATACCTAAATACTATTTTCACAAAAAAATCTAGAATAAATTTATTCAATAATATTAATTCAATTTGAATCTTATTTATAATAGTTCAAAACACCCTATTAGATTTATCATTAGAATATCATACTTCAAGTCAAATGAAACTACTCATTCCATTTTCCATTATATGTAGCTTAGTATAAGAGCAATACTTACACCAAAATAAGAATAATTAAGTTATAGTTGGAAAATAGGGTTGAATTATTTTCAAGTAAACTAAACTTATAGCACACACTAACATATATCTACTCATGTATAGTACCCATATTCACATCTTAACATTAAATGCCAAATATACATCTCTATCAATTATGACATGCAACATCTATTGATGCAAGCCATATCGTCTTAATCATCCCACTTCCACATTAACAATTTTTTCAATAACTAAAAAAATAATTCAATAAAAAGTTATGGAGTTACAATATATAGAGGAAATGAAAGAATAGGACCTAAGGGTTCAGGTGATTCTCTCCACCTATATGTGTAATGTCCATACATTGATTCCTACCTATAAACTTAAGGTGATTAGCTCAACCCATAATTTTGGCATTTTTGTTGAACTCTAGTAGGTTTAAATCCCTTGCAAAAGAATACAATCTGAATTTTGAACTTAAGGATCTCAACCAATTTTTCTATTCATTCACTAGGGTAGAGATAAAGTTTAAAAAAAAGATAGAGGGATAATAGAAAAGAGCAATTAAACCAAGGGATGCCCTATCAATTAGAGTTTTTTTTTTTTTTTTTTTATCTCACTTAGTCATTTGTCCTTCAATTGTTAATCATGAACTAAGATGATAAGGTAGTTTAAAATTTTAGTTATTTTTTCACTTTTTTATTATTTTGGTATATTTCAATATACAAAAAGTTTTATTTCTTATTGGAACTGTAACAAAGATGAATTCTATGCATCTATTCATACTTCCAATTTGAAAGTATATTTTTACAAATCAAGCATCGAATCACAATATCATATCTACATTAAAAAGATATTTTTTCTTAATTTCAAAATCTTTCTTTGATGAAGATTATCTCATGTTCTTGTTTATTTCTAACTATAAACAAATACATTATTTGTTTTTTCAATAAAATCTATTAGAATATAGAAAAAAAAAAATCTTTGACATGTACATACGAACTATTTTTAGCTTATTTAAAAAAAGGAAAAAAAAAGACATTTGTTTTTTAATAGACATACATATTGAAGTTTCAAAAGAACTTATAATTGTTTATTGGGTGTACCATATACTTGTTTAATTTCTTTCAAACCTTGCATATTATCTTTGTCTGATTTGAGTTATATATAAACTGTTCAACATTATCTTTGTCTGATTTGAGTTATATATAAATTGTTCAACATTGTCCCTGTAATGTGTGTAAGTGCATCTATAACAACTTGGTCAACATTCCCATGTACCATGCCAATTCACAGTGGCATATGTTTTAAAGAATGAGTGTACAAGTGACTCTTGTTGATCTAAAAAACTCTTCAAAAGTGACATGTTGATTGATCACCATAGAAAATATGTCTCAAATTTGTCGTTAGATTCAGAAAGACACCTCAAAAGGTAAGTGGAAGATACTTTGAAAGATATAGCAGTCGGAGTGAGTCAAGAGCCACAAAAAAATTGGAAGATACTTTGAAAGAACTATAGAACTTGCCCAGATAAGCTAAATACTGTAAAACAACTGGACTTGTATAATTATTATTTGAATTCTAGCTGTGAAGATGGTCGCTATTGTGTAGGCATGCATGCAAATCGTGGTGGCAGAGGAGGCACGTAGGTTGTTTAACAAAATGATCTTATGGAATATGCATGGAATGGATTTCCTTGCACGCCATAGAGGATGTGGACAGCCATAAGAAAGGGCAATATTATGAGCTATTGGTGTGGAAATACTTCTACACTATTGGGTAGTAGTTTGTTTATGGGTTTATAGATGGTTTATATTAATATAGGACGGTGTGGTTTAAATAGCACATATTAAGTTTTGATTTAGTGTGAGCTGTTTTATGTGGGTCACGTATGTAAGTTCCGTTTTTGTTTCTCACAGAAAAGTTCTTCAAATCGGAATGACTTAAATCACACGCATTAAGCTTATACTTTTAGGCTTAAAAGTGTTACATACTCAAAGTTGACTGACATTTTCGAGGTTTAATATGTTGCTTAATGTATGTTATCACACTAAGAATACATTTCTAGGCTTAAAAGTGTTAAACACTCAGAGTTGACAAACATCCTCTAGACTTCATTTGTTGGTTAGTGTGTGTGGTTTAAGGCTGGCCAAATCGGTTCCCATTGTAATGAATGGTATATTGGAAACGATAAGTTGAGGAAGATATTTTTACAAACAATTTTGTTTTAAGAGAGACTACTTTAATGTATTTTGTGCATCTTCCTTTAAATAGACCAAATATTAATCAAATATTCTCTATGATTAAATTATATCTCAATTATTTTTATATAGAATACAATTGATTAAAATAATAATTAATTTTTAAAATATTGTATGTTTTAAATAGTTTATCAATACAATAAGATTTCAAAATATAAAATTTATATACATAAATTTGTGATTGTATTTACTAAGGATATTATGTTTTTAGTGTTATTGAATAATTTCATATTTTATAGTAAAGTGATGGTAATTTAAGCATTTGTATAAATATTTGAGAATTTTTTCGTGTATTAAAATCATAAAATGATTATATGAAGATTGAAATTATTATAAAAGTTAAAATTTTAAAAATAATAATTAGTAAAAAATATTATATTTGATGTAAATATATATATCATGTTTGAATTATAATTATATAGAATGGAATTTGTTAAAATGAAAAATATGTTAAAAACATTATGTAATTTAAATAATATATTAATAGTTTAAATATTCTAATTTAATCTCTTTATTATTCAAATTACATAATATATTTAACCCATATTTCATTTTAAGAATTCTATTTTATATAAAAATAATTCAAACATAATATATTTACACAAAATATAATTTTTTTACTAATTGTTATTTTTAAAATTTTATTATTGATAATTATAATTCCCTTATGCTTCTTATATCATTAGTTAATAATTATTACAATCTTCATATAATCATTATATCAAATTCAAAATGGCATCACATTCTAATATTTTCTAAATATTTATACAAATACTTAGATCACTCTTATTAATATAAATATTAGAGTATGAAATTATTGCAAGAAAAATTCAATTTTATGTAAGATATAGATATAAAATATGTATTAGTAAATTTATTATGTAATAAATAATCTATTTTATTTTTATTTTATTCTAAAAAAATTATTGAAATAATTTATTTTTCAATAAAAATGGTTATTGTTGATAGAATCATATATTAAGATGAGTATATAATTTATTAAAATTATAATACAAAGTATCATTTATACATCTATCTTTAAAACACAAAGAAAAATTTATTAGAAAAAACTTTGATACTATATTTGAAAGTTGAATAAATAAGATGAATAAATATTTTTTAAATTAAAATTAAATATCATAAATGTATCTATTTGAAAATAATTAAATAAATTTTTCAAAGATATTAAAAAAATATAATATCTATGATAAATAATATCACAAATTTATCTATACAAATTTCATATTTAATTTCTTTTGATAAACTATTTAAAATATACAATATTTTAAAAATTAAATTTTATTTTAATAAACTATATTCTATATAAAAATAATTAAAATACAATTTAATCATACATTTACATCAATTACAAAAATTCTAATTTTAATTTTTAAGGTTTTTAACTTTTATAATCATTTAAATTTTTACAAAATTATACTCACTTTAATGATAAGAAAATATCTAACCTATTTTAGGTAAGATGAACAAAATGCATATTAAAATAGTATCTTAAAATAAAATTATTTCTAAAAATTTCTTATAATTTGATTTCTAAAGATTCCATTCATACCACCTTTAGTTTCCAAAGATATCATTCATTACATCATGCGTCATATATATTGGTGTGACACAAAACTACATATTTGGAAATGAAAATAGAGAAACAAAATGACGTCCACATCTTACAAGACACACTATGTCAATACTTAGTGTGTTGTTTAAGGCCCTCCATATGGGACTACTCTATATGGGAGGAACCTAACTATACTAGAAACAAGGCGTACATACTTTACTCCCTATATAATTTGAACTTGTGACCTCTTTTTCAAGAGTACAAGTTTTCCACTAATAAGCCAACTCAAGCAAATGCAACTAAGATTACTCAACCTTTGATAGCATCCTCGGGATATTGACTTCTTTCTAAGTATATTTTAAATCATTTTGATAAATATTATAGAGGGAAATTTGTGGTAGAATTATCTGTAAAATGTGATAATGTACAAAGTGAATTAGTTGATTATAAATGAAGCACATCATCTTTTGTGCTTGGATTTATATAAAAATATATCATAAATTCTATATAATATAGAATTAGTTTAAAATAGTAGAATCATATGCAAAATGTGATAAGATACAATTGATAATTGACTATAAATGAAGCACAAAATCTTTTGTTCATTGTATTAGATCTATACAAAAATACATCATAAATTTTACATCATAGAGTTAGTTCAAAATTTATTATGGATGGGTGGTCGTGAGTGATGAAGATGACTATAGGCGATATGAATGGTTGATATAATCAAAATAATTAATTTATACCAACATTCTTCCTTAAATTAGTTATACAAACTAATTTTAAAAAAGCTTCCCATAATTTAGAAAATATGGGTCCTAGTACAAAGTCTTGTTAGTTACCCATTTACAATCATTTATTCACTAATATAATGATACAAATTCACAATAATTCTGCTTAAATGACAATCATCTACTATTTTGGTGGCTTCTCATAATATTAAAAGACTTCTAAGATATACAAATTTAGTCTCACATAAAGGCTTCAATGAGAGAAAAACTGATCAAAGGGAAACATAATGTCAAATTAGGACACTTGGATTGATTTTTGTTGGTCATGAGCATTGGAATGGACATTGGACTTAGAACTATATCTAAAGTCTACTGTTGAGTCTATGTTCTACATTGTGGAAGTGTTTGGTGGTTGCACAAGTTGAATTAGACTTGAACTTGAGATCAAGTCCTAAGTACACGTGGGGAACCAAAATGTTCAAGGCATAAAATATTGTGGAGGTCTATTTGGAGAGTTAAAGGGATTAAAAGGAAGAAAAGACTCAAAACCAAATGTTCCAAGTCTCAATAGAGAGTTGGCACTTTGAAGATGTTCTATAAATTGCATTATTTGTGGGGTTCAAGGGCAAAGGGGACTTAGAACTTAGAACAAGTCCCAAGTACATGCACAAAGCTAAAGTTTACAAAGGGGCATAGTGGGGTTTAGAGTTTAAGTGGAACCTTGTCTATATCCCAAGTCAACACAAGAGACCAAAGCTCACAATGGCATTTTGAGTCTAAAAGGTTCAACATGACTTCAAACCTGGAACTAGTCCTAAGTTCAAACCAAAGACCGCAGTTTGTGCACTATTTGACATGTTCATTTAATAAGACTTGTAGCAAGATGTAGAAGTTCCAATTCCACTTTGGAACCCAAAATCCAAAGCCTGCAGTTTGTGCATTATTTGACATGTTCATTTAATAAGACTTGTGGCAAGATATAGAAGTTCCAATTCCACTTTGGAACCCAAAATCCAAAGCCCGCAATTTGTGCACTATTTGACACGTTCATTTAATAAGACTTGTAGCAAGATGTAGAAGTTCCAATTCCACTTTGGAACCCAAAATCCAAAGCCCGTAGTTTGTGCACTATTTGACAGAGACTTTTAACAAGATGTAGAAGTTCCAATTCCACTTTAGAACCTAAAATCTGAAAGATAATTAATGTTATCGAATAATGATTTTAGAAAAGAATATTAAATAGCTTTAATTAATTAATTTAAAAGATATTTATAATTAAAAGAGATGCTACTAATACTCTTAAGAGTCAATGTTGTTCTTATGTACAACTTGAGTTGGCCTTGGAGAACTTGTACTCTTAAAAGAGAGATCATAGGTTCAACTCCCACAAGGAGGTAGGATATGTACACCTTATCAGCTTCAGCCCATTACCTAAAAAAAAAAAGAGTCAAGGTTGTTCTTTAAATAAATGTTTGATCAGCTCATGCCTGAATGTGTAGATTGAATCATTGCAAATTATGAAATCAACTCAAATAATAAAAAGAAAAATTTTAAAAATTGATGGTCATCACTGGTCACTATCTTGCTCAGTGTATGTGATAACATTCCTAATCACACAGGCTGTTTCAATAAATTTCATGCTGCTGAAACGCAAGCCTCGCTAAGTTATGATTGGACTCATGTTACGCCACGTCTAAGCTTTATAGCTGCAACGGCTATTGTCCATACAAAGTTGCGTGTGCAAGAAGACATCATATACTCTCACCGCTGTTTTATCTAATCCACAAGCCGTTAGGCAGAAAATCCAGCCATAATAGCTCACATCATGACACCGTACGAATGTACAGCTATTATGACATAATTTGCCTATGTTTTTAAAGTTTCAAGGGACTTTCACAAAAATGGGCATATCTTTAAGTATTAGGTAAGCTCATTTTGTAATTTTCTGTTTATGATAACAATCCTTTTGGTATAACATTCTATTGTGAAGTTAAACTTAGAGAATTATTCGTTATAGAAAGAATGGATAAATAATCAATCAAGATTTGAGTAAGATATATTGTTTTATTTATGTGGATTCGTTTTTTAATCAAGTAATCATAAAATGGAAATATGCTTGGTTGATCTACAACATGATCTATGGTCAAATACGTCTTACATTTTTTAAGGACATCTTACATCACATAGAACACAATGTTTGCTCTATCACTTCCATGATCATAATTATGTAGTTGTATGAAGATATTGAGCCTCAAATAGATTGTGACGTTCCCTTAGTAAATCTTACACATGTAGATGAAACCCTCTTGATGCCCCTTCTACATATATTCATATTTACACCACTAATGTGAGCAGTTCGTAGGATCTACCATGCAATCCTTCAACATGCATTGAGATTCCAATACCGTCAATAGCTTCATCACTTGTTCACACTGAAGCATATTATGTGGACATATTGTAGGATCAATAATGTAGTCACATGACATGTATCATGATTCCACCACCACATCTTGCTAATGCTAAAGAGTTATGAGTTAATTCACTAAGATCTTCTAACAATATTCATAGAAGGACATCTTGTGGGATGTGTAGTGTATTCACATGACGTAGACTGAGATTCCACCATCATCTATTGCTCCTAAAATATTTAGAACTCCACTTAGGGCTTCCAAAGATTCTTCAAATTGAGATATCTTGTATAATAAGCATTGTAGCCGCATAGCAAGCATTGAGATTCCACATCCACTTACCATTTCTTTGGACCACATATTGCACATTCTTTTCCACATGGCTTTGAGAAGTCTTGCAATGCCCAAAGTTTAACATGGGTGCAATACACACTACTAACAAGAAAAAAAAGTTTTAACTTCTATCATGAACAAAATTGAAAGATTAATGCATATCATGAAGACATTCAAAGAAATAGTTTATTATTTCAATATTAACCATATTTAATAATAATGAAGCAGATCAATTTGAGCACATTACATTACAACCTTGATTAAATCTAATTTCTCATTCGCAATTAATGAAATTATCTAGTTTTATGATTTAATTTAATTTAATTCTTATTTTATTAATTAGTGAAAATATCCATTAATTTAAATTAAGCCTTAGATTTAGAATTTTAATAAAGCACACTAATTTATTTCAGTTAAAAAAATTATTTAATTAAAACCCTCTTGAAATATGATTGACTAAATTTGTTCCCATAAATTAATTATTTGAATGATAACAAATTATTTTAATTTAATGAAGAGGGAGAGTAGGATTACTCTTTAGAAGAGTCTTTTTTTTAAATTTAAATTTTGAGAGAAAGGTAAGTTGAATACTGATTCTCACCTCTTAAATTCAGACAAGGAGTTCCCTACTGACATTATGGCCATAGCAAGAAATGGAGCAATGGATTTTTTTCGGCTCATGAAGTGGGCCTTTCATGAGATTAAGAACCTAAATTTAAAACAGAGGGTTATAAATAGTAATCTGGAAATGCTGGAAACTGGAGGTGAGGGTTCATATGGAAGACATGGCAGAAAAGGTAGTGAGGTTTGGACTGAGGAGGAAAAATTCTCTATTGTTGATTGCCTTTCTAAAACTATTGAAGCCATGGAAAACCTCAAAAAAGACTATGAACTATTGTGGCCTTTGAGAAGAGATTGAATAGCATTAAAGATACCCTCCAATCCGAAACAACTTAAATCACACACACTAAGCTTATACTTATAGGTTTAAAAGTGTTAAATACTTAAAGTTGACTAACATTTTCTAGGCTTAATATGTTGCTTAATGTATGTAGTCACACTAAGAATACAGTTCTAGGCTTAAATGTGTTAAACACTCAAAATTGACTAATATCCTCTAGGCTTAATATTTTGCTTAGTGTGTGTGGTTTAAGGCTAGCCCTCCAATCATTATGTCTCTCAACCACAATGTTATCAAGACCATTGCAGACAACATGAATACCATGGTGGTGAATTTGGAAAAGGGCTATCAGGGTAATTTAGTTGTGGATTTGGATTTGGAGAAAGAGGGCCCCAGCAAAAGAACTCGTGCCAACTTGAAGAGGAAGGAAGACAATCCCCTACAGTATATATAGGATTTGAAGAAAGTGGCTCAGAACATTAATCAACTAGAGGTGGAGGTTGTTGAGACGTTGAAGAATTTGGGATAGCTCCCCTTTTCTTTCCTTGGTTTTTGTTGGGCTGCCGATGTCTCTATTTTTTTTTCTATAGGTAGCGTTTTGTTTAACTGTTAAGCTTTCATATCTATTTCTGATTTTGACCTTTTGTAAAGGGTTTCAGGTCCCTTCAAATCCCATTTTTTTCATAATAAAAAACTATATTATATAATATCCCACTAAAATTAGATTGAATAGATATAAGTTTATTTTATTAATTAAATGATACACTTTAAGTTACTTGACTAAGTATGTTATGGGACCTAATCTCATGGTCATGTATCATGAAATAAATCTTTATTAAAAGAAACTTAGCTTAGGTAAATTATGAATAGCAATTTAATGTCCATGACCAGGAAATCTCATTATCCATTGAATTTAAGAAAAAAAGGGTGAAACCTTAATTTATGAATTTTTCTTTTCTTACATTCATTTAGAATGTTTGTAGGTTGAAGATTAAGAAGGAAAAACACAAGGAGAGTATGGGAAAATCAAATTATTTTCTAATTTTTTTCATGAATATATTTGTTTCAAATTCATAATATTTGTTTTCTCTATTTCATATTATAGTACTAATAATTTTTTTTATATGCATATATTGAACTTTAATATTAAATTATTTATTTATTTCATTTATTCATAAATGTAGTAATTGTTCAAATGTAAATTTGATTTGATTTGATTTCATGTTATTTCATTTGGAATCCCAGAAGGGGTTATGCCTAGCTAAGATTCCCACCAAATTTGTCATTGAATTTGAAATTGGGATCTCTTATTGGTTGCACTTACACCTCTCTTACAACTAGCTCAAATGAGGTCTTCTATTGACCCCATAATAGAAAAACCTCCACCTTGGGAACCAATGTTTGGCTTTTACCAACTTAAGTAGGATCAAGAATACTCTATTTGTTGCCTCAATAGGATTGATTCTGGGGTATTTAGACTATGAAGGCAGAAATCCTTTGGGAAAAAACTCTAGTTTGTAGCCCTCAATTTTCTTGCTAATATCTAGTATAAGGAAACATGGATTTTTTTTACAAATCATGAACTAAACATGTGCATGCTAAATTATACATTGTGTTGTCAAAATACAATTTGCGTTAGGAACATTTAATTACACATTATTTATTTTTTCAATGTACAAATCCTAACATTTCAAATATAATAAATTATGAATAAATATAGAAAGCCAAAAATTTGAAACATATCTTAAAAAAGATAAACTAAACATTTGCATGTTGAAATACATAATGTGTTTTGACCCACAATTTTTCACCAACATTTAGTTTCATAATATTCATTTTTAAATGTAAAAATAATAACATTTCAAACACTTAAAAAATATGAATCAATTAAGAAAGAAATTAATTTTAAAAAAAAAATGTTTAAATATAATTTCTTTTTATCCAAATCAAATCATGACAATGCATTTTCAAATATAATAATTTGAATTGATCACTATAAAATATAAATTTACACACCCACTTTCTTTGAAGTTACACTAACATAAAATATATTAATAAATAATATACCTATCTAACACAATAACTAACCTATAGATTATATCAAATTTCTAACTATGCCATTCAAATTTTAAACAACTTAATTTATAAAACTATAATGATACATAATACAAAGAGAGATGGTAGAAATGAATGGGAGCTATATGATAAATAACAGAAATTAGGGACATTAATCACATATGAACAACAATAAATATAAATAAAACTTTTAAGAATATTGATTTAAAAATAATTGAAAACTAAATTTCTATATATATTTATAATTTAGTTATAATGTATATTTATTATTTTTCTGTTTTGTAATATCTAAATTTGAGTTGAATAATATTCAAATTTTTCAAATTTTTACTATAACATATATTAGATTTTTCTTTTGAAGATAAAATTATGGTAATGTTATTTTTGTGAATCATAAAAGATTGTGTTAGGAGAAGCACACCAATTACCACCCATGTTCCAATTACCATTCATTAGATTTCACTAATTTAAAGCCCACTCAACAATAATCTAGTGGGCCAATATCTGCCTCTTTTTTTTGGAAAAACTTATTAATTAGATCAATTGTACAACATTATTGGTACCAATAGTGCACAATTATCAGGAAATTTGTGCATAAGTATTGGATCAATTGTGCAATTTTTTTGGCTATCAAAAGAAACGGGTAATGGGGCAATAGGGAATATGTTTTGGACGCCACTTTGAAATGACCACTTTTTGACCCTTGGACACATAACGAATCCAACAACATTTGTCTATACTATCTAGAAGTCAAAACAATAGCTATAAGCAATTAAGTCACATACAAAGACAACCAAAAAGAGGGTTGAAATCTGATGTACTGTTTAAAAACTTAAGATGTGTGAAATTAGCTATACCAAATACTCATCTTCTTCCCCTATCTAATGATTTCTATTCATTATCTTTTAATTTCATTCATTCTTTTGATGAGCTAACCACTACTTTACTAAAATATCTCCACATGAAAACAAGATTGAAAGTAACCATCAATAACTTCACTAAATGTGCTGAACAAAACAATAATCCAATCAAATATTATTCTATAGTTATTTTTAAACATCTAAAATTGTCTCTCTCAACATCCGCAATGAACTAAAATTTATAATACCAAACCCATAGAAAAACATGTCATATCTATTACATTACATCAAACAATCTTAATAAAAGAACTTCTATCAAACATTTCCAAGAAGAGTGGGTGTTGAAGATCAGTCAGAAAAGATGTATCCACTGCAGACAAAATGAATTGTAAGCACCAAAGCCATTAAGAGTCCTAAGGGCATTCCTTATCACCCAAACATTTTGTGTAACAGAAACACAGGTTTCTTCAATAAATTTCATGCTACTGAAACGCTAATAACTTATGACTGGACTCATCTTACGCCACGTCTGAGTTTTATAGATTCAGTTTTTCTTTGTATGGTACTGATGTTTTATCTATTTTTCAAACCGTTTCGATGTGATGTATGTTTATTCAAATTGTTATAATTTATTACATAATATAAAGATAAAGATGTTGACGTCTATTTAATTTAATTTATTTTCATAAAAATAAACTGCAAATTAATGCTCGCTCTAAATTGATTAGGTAGAAAAAAACAGGTTTAGATATTAATATTTGTCACTGAATTTTTGAAAATTAATGTATGAATATGACCTCCCATAGAAAGAAAATGCAGTCACAAATTCCTGCGTGAGCTTGAATAGACATATTTCTATTCTCTTCTCTTCTAGTCATCCTAGTCTGAGATATTAAAATGATTTCCTTATATAGTTCATAGCCTTAATGAAAATAACAACCTTATTAAAAGTTGCTCCCCAATTCAATGCATGGAGAGGAGTCCCCACCTGCAGCAGAAATAAATGAGTCTTTATTGAATCAGACCATCACAGTATGCATCAAATCACATCGATTTCAAAGGCTTCATTACCTTTGTTGTAAGCATTAAAAAGTTCTATTAAGTATCATCTAGTGGAACAGTTGAACAATTAATATTGAATGTATATCTCAGATATATAATTATTTTATTTTAAAATCATGCTATTGAGAATAGTTACTTCCATTAGATGGTTGGGAGTTTGTGTGGTGTTGTAGCTTATTTTGGTATTCAAGTCTTTTGTATTATTTTTTTATCTTCTAAGGGGATTTTTCTCTCTTTTGACGAGAGGATTAATCATTGCATATGGGTAAATAATATGTCGCTATTATCAGCATTTTTTTTTTCTTTCTTAAATTACAGTTAAGTGGGGTGTTGGTATAAATATTTGACTTTGTAGTGTTTATCTTAAGTATAATATTGCGTCTAGTTATTAAGTTTACTTAGAATAGTAAAAATTATGAATTATTCTCATCTATGTAGCTAATAATGACATGTGCTCACCTTGAATTGAGGTACACAAGTATCACTAGATCAAACATTGATTAATGGTAGTCATGTGCCACCTCTATTTAGTCAAGGCCACTTTTGTCTTAATTAAATCAAATTAACTCACCCTAATAAAGAGGATTGATCATTGTACGTGGGTACTTAACACGTCCTTATTATTGGATCCCATTTCTATTTTCTCCCTAGTTATGCTTAAGGGGGGATGTTGGTTTAAATATTTAACTTTATCTAGGGCAATGTTTATGTAAGTGTAATATTACATTTAGTTATTAAATTTACTTATGATAATAAAAATATTTAATTATTTCCACCTACATAGTTTTTTATTAAAGGAAAAACAGGTTTTGAAGGGACCCGAAACCTTTTACAACTAGATTTTGAAAGGATCTGGAACCCTCTACAAGAAAGTTGTCTAAACAAAATGAACATAAAGGCACAGACAACCTAGGATGAAAGCCAACAAAAAGAACAACATGCAGTTAGCCACACATCTACAAAATGGATAGCTTGCAACCAACCTACAACCAACCCTCGAACAAGAGTCATAAAGATTTACTTTTAGAGATTGTTGGTGTTTTGGTATGGTTTTGTCATTGATGTCCACACCTACTAAAACTCTAGCACTTTGGAGATCCAACAAAATTCACCGGTAAGCAAGTGACTTCTGCACAGTCACCGGTATCTGGTACACCGGCAAGATATAATGATCACCAACACTTGGAATGATAAGGAAAACACCTAGTAATATCAAAGACATCGTTTGGACATCTTGTCTTGGAGTTTTGTTTATTGGTATATCCATATTTGCATATTTGTTGTTACCGGCAAATAGGTCTAGGGTTACACCAGCAGGTTTATCTTTTCTAGATCAGCATGGCATGCTATGGAGATGATTAATTATTGTTGTAAATAAGCTAACATGTTCAATGAGTTATTGCATCGGATATTGTACTGTTTGTAAAATGTTTATTGTAATATCTTGTAGAGCCAACCTACTAAAATTGGTCTTAGGTTATGGTATAAATGTAAGATCTTATTTGTAAGATCAGATGTGGAATGTGAAAAAGGGTTGTGTAAAGGTATATGCGAGAATAAGAAGAGCTATACACACAGACATCATTTGAAGATTGAAGGAGGGTTTTTGAAGACAATTAAAACTACACCGGTATTGAATCCAACATATGAAGATGCTATTTTGTGCAGTACATTCTTATTGGATTTAACCATCCAACTGTAGTCAGTGTGACTCCCATTTGTGATTGAGTAGTGAGCTCTAGGCACTTGGCCTTTCTGCATGCGCAGACCCCATTTATGTACACTTACTATCTGCAGTAGTATCATCTGATTGTGGGTAAGGTTTCCCACCGTGGTTTTTCCCCTTACAGGGTTTCCACGTACAAATATTGGTGTTATGTCTTGTGGATGACTTTGTCTTTATGTTTCATGCACTAATCCTTACCGGTATAGCAATTAATTGTTAAAACTATCTACCGGCATATTAAACTGGTTTACTGGTATTAAGCATTAAGTTGGTTAAGTTGTTTTGGTTTGAATTTATTTTGACAACTGATTCACCCCCACCTCTCAGTTGCCTCCAGGACCTAACAATTGGTATCAGAGCATAGTCCTCTCTTACAGAAGTTTAACAACTTGAGGAGATCCAATGTCTACTAATTATTTCAGGAAGGACAGTCCTAAACTTGATGGAACCTGTCACAACCCTCCTTTATCACTTTTTTCGATTTAAATACAAAACTCTATTTATATTCCATGGATAAATTATTGAACAGGGAATAAAAATAATAAACCACACACACATGGAAAATGCATATATATTTTTAATTTGTTATTTAATTTCCCTCACCCCAAATTAAGGCACATGTTGTAGGAGGAATAAGAAGCTTCTAGAGGCTTCTCCACCTCCTTGCATGTAACTCCTCCCACTAAGCCTAATCAATTTGCATGGAGGCCAAATTGGGAGAGAATCTCTTTTTTTCAATTAATAATTAGGTAGTGGGAATTTGAAATTTCTTTTATAAAATAGGTACAAGTTTCAAAAGGAGAGTTAGCTATTCCATAAGAAATTTCTGCAAGTTGAATTCTCCTTTGTAGTCCACTTTCATTGGCAGCTAAGATTTTTGTTGGGAGGATTTCTCTTCAATTTGGAGGATCAAGGAAGACTCTACACCATCTTCAAGCATCCAGGTTCCTTCAACTTAGTTTATGCATCTCATTTTTATGGTAGATTTGATTTGATTAGATTAATTATGAGTATGAAATTCATTTGTGTTTTGTTAAAGAATTAGTTTTAGATTTTGTAGAAAATGAGAGTCATGGTTTAAATAAGATTCATTGTTTAAATTCTTGATATGAAATTAGTTTTAGATTTTGTAAAGAATGAGATTTATGGCTTAAATGAGATTCATTGTTTGAAATTTTGATAAGGAATTAGTTTTGTAGATTTTTTAGAGGATGAGATTTATTGTTAAATAAGATTCATTGCTTAAATTTTTGATAAGAAATTAGTTTCAGATTTTGTAGAGAATGAAATTCATTGTTTAAATTTTTGATAAGAAATTTGTTTCAGATTTTGTAGAATGAGATTCATTGTTTAAATTCTTAAGTTTCAGATTTTGTAGAAAATAAGATTCATTGTTTTAATTCTGATAAGAGATTAGTTTCAGATTGAAAGAAGTAGAGTAAATGGAAATTAGATTCATTGTCTTCAGTTTATTTTGATAAAAACTAGATCTCCCTGTGTGTACAAACAATTTTCTCTGTAGACAAATCTCCCTGTGTGTATAAATAAATCTCCTCTCTCTGTGAATGAATTTTCCCTGTGTAAAGAACAAAAGAAATGAAGAAAATATATAAACTCTCTCTATCTGTGAATGGATTTCCCTGTATAGAAAACAAAAAAATGGAAAAATCCCTCTGGTTACTGCTTCATTTTGTCCCTGAGACAAACCTGCAACATTGTTATTGTCTATTATTTACCCTGCTCTGAGTAATCTTCAATAAGATTAAAAGAAAAAAATTATAATACTCCTGTATAAGAAAAATGACAATAATATTATAACTTATATATATATTATATACATACATACATACATATATATATATATATATATATATATATATATATATATATATATATATATATATATATATATATATATATATATATATATATATATATATATATATATATAAACAAATAACCCAAAAAAAATGAGAAAAGCATATCGAACGTTAGGAAAAAACCTCCCAAAAACTCCCGTAACGCATGGCGTTTTCGTTGGACGTCGGCAATGTGTGCATGGACGGTTACGTTGAACCGTCGCAGAGTACGGAGGGGCCCGCGGGTCCCCTCACCTCTGCGGACCTGCGCATGCAGGGCCGCAGGGGTGATGGGACCCGTGGTCCCCACCCCGCACCTTGCATTAAACCAAAAACTGTGCGTTAATTAAGTTCTTTTCTCCCTCTAAGTTGTAATCGAAATTTTTCTTGGGGATTTATTTTATAGATTAATACATGTGTTAGTTGCTAAGTTATTTAATTTTTTTGTTGATAGTAATGACATTTAGGAATTAATACTTAGGTCAACCACTAGGTTATTTAGTTAATTTTTTTTTTTTGTTGATAATAATGGCATTTAGGAAATAATGTTTTTCTTTGATTATTTTGGTAAACTTTAAGATATTGTATTTCGACTTAGAAAAATTGGGCTAATATGTAGCAAGCTCATAATTAAATTGCCTTAACAAGTTTTTTTTTTTTTTTTTAAAAAAAAATCGTAGACTATTTCCTTTTAAAATTTAAGTTACTCAACCCATTAAGAATCGTTGATTGGTCTTTAATACAAATGCTTAAATGTAATCGTTATTTTGGATCCATAGCATGCGAATTATTTATAGAATAATTATATCTTCATGAAATTACTATTATGCAAGTTTCATTGTTATGCAAATTACACTTCAAGTAGTTACTTCAATTATTTACGCTTTCATTTTGTTGTTCGTAGTTAGAAAACTAAATAAAGGAAGTTGGAAAATCAAAACTAGCAGCGTTCCGTATATATGGTGCCTCTGGGTCATGCTTATGGCTAATGCCGTCGTGTTGAACTACTGCACTTAACGCCTAATAAAGCTGCATTAACGACGTCTGTGGCATCGTCCCTATAAATCGTCGAGGAGTAATAAGGGACATTTGGAAGTTAAAAATCCAAGGGGCGGGTAATCCCTCTTGGATCGATAATTTAATAAGATAACTTTTAAATGAATTTCACATCCGTTGAGATAAACCATAGTAAACCCCTCTTAGGGATGGTCAAGTTAAAAGCTCTCGTGAAAGTTACTTTATTTATTTATTTATTTATTCACCTCGAAGGGATATTGGTGATTTACAATTGGGTGATGCTCATGATAAGTATTAGGTTCTAGTTATTTTGCTTAGGCCACAAGCAATAGGCCATCTTGAGCCTTCGCTTAAGTGCTACCTTCATGGGTAGCAACCGCAGAGAAACTGTCTGGGACACTGACCCTAGAAAGGGTTGCGTACCCACAAATCAGTTTACATCAAACCATAGATTAGAAAATAGAACTACATACTTTACGCCTTGATCCCGTGCCGAAGCGGGTATGTAGGCAGTCTTGGGACGGAGTTGTCCCTCGTACTCAGGTGTTCGTGGGTGGGGTCTAGGCTTGGTTGAGTAAGAATCCTAAATGAAAGATAAGATAATCAAACTTAATTCAATGCATACTCGAAAGGAATCCCGTATGGATTCGCTTGACTTCCCGAGGCTTTAAGCCAAATTCCGAGGTGGAATTCAAGCTTGTATTATTTTCTTATTACTCCTAAGGACGGCGACCTCAGTGCATTCTTGTTAGAAGAATGTAGTACTTAGTGAGTGGCTCAGGACCCGAATGGTCCCGATGAGTCTAAGTCTCTGGCCAAAGCATCTCCTATCCTGTTTGGATGGATGCCTACCCCGTATGGGTAGATGCCTATCCCGTATTGGATAGATGGAAATTACGTCCCGTATGGACAATTGCCTAACCTGTATGGTTAGAAGCTCATCCCGAATGGATGAATGCCCAATCCTATTTGGATGGATGCCCAGAGTATGCAATTGAATAAAACATAATAAAGGAAAAAAAAAAAATATACTCAAATTTTGTTGGATGAATTATGGTGGGTTATTACATGTGGTATCAGAGCAAAGGTTCAAATCTAGGCCTTGTGCTCACTTCAATTTATTCAACTAAGGGAATGTTTTACAATAATAGAAATTAAATTTTATTCTACCAAAAAAAAAACTAACTACCTAATTTAACTTTCAGGTAAAACCTAGAATGGCAAGAGGAAGAGGAAGAGGAAGAGGAAGAGGAAGAGGAAGGGGTAATGGGAGACGTACCAGGAGTCAAAGGGAGGAAAACCATGAGGAAAACCATGAGGAAAACCATGAGGAAGATCATGAAGAGGTTCGACACAACCTAGGGAATAACGGAGATGGGGTCCAAGCTATAATCGACCTTCTAACCGAACAAAGAGATAAAATCAACTTCCTGGAACAATCACTGCAGGACCTTAGGGAAAGGTAGAATGACTATGAGAACAGAAGTGGTACCGAGAATGGAAACCCTGGTAGCAATCAAGGAAATGTGATGGGTAATGGGAAGGAAAATAACATATTGGAACTCTCTAAGGATTTGAAGAAAATCACCCCTCCTAAGTTCGATGGGAGGCAGATTGGTGAAGGGGCTGAGAATTGGCTAAATGAAATGGAAAAATATTTTGAGTTAAGAGATTTTAGCGAGACAACCAAGGCTTTATGGGGCTCCTATCAACTCACAGGGGAGGCGGCTAGTTGGTGGACCAACACCAAGGAACAAAATGGGTATAACAGGGATACGATCACATGGGATCAATTTGTTCACCATTTTCGAGATAGGTGGCTCCCTCAATTGTTCTTTGATGAGAAAGTGACAGAATTCCATAATCTACATCAAGGGTCCCTATCCGTTCAACAATATTGGGATAAGTTCGCCAAGTTGCTTAAGTACGTGCCTATGTACCAAAAGGATGAAGAAGGCCAAGCAAGGAAATTCATTTTGGGGCTGAATACCAACATAGGGGCAGAGGTTGATATGCATGGACCCAGAAACATGAATGAAGTACTTGAAAAGTCCCTAAGGCAAGAGAGGAAGATTCAAACACTAGCAGGACGGAACTATAATGGGAATCACTCATTTAAAAGGAAGCAAGAATTCAATGGAAACACTAATTTCAACAAGGGTCAAAGGAATAACTCTTCCGAAAGGAGACCACCGCCTAATCAATATCAGAGGAATGGAAATGATAATAACAGGGGTAATAATAACAGGGGCAATAATAACAGAGGCAATGATAACAGGGGCAACTATAACAGGAATGACCAGCAGAACAGGATAACTTATCCACCCAGGGGAAATGAAACAAGGAATGATCCCCCTAGAAATCAAGGTAGGAGAGGTCCTCCAGGCGGATGCTTTATGTGTAGGGAAAATCATTTTGCTAGAGATTGCCCCAGGATGCAAGGACAAATTAGAGCCAATCAACCCCAACAAGGGCCCCAACAGAGGATTCATGCAGCAATTAGGAACCAAAGAAGAAGATACCAGAATGTTCCCGTGGAAACTACAGGTACACTATTTGAACAACCAATATCAATTCTAATTGACACTGGATCATCTGAATGTTTCATCTCACCTGAATTAGTGAACAAATATGCATTAAAAGTTAATCAAATGGAGTCATCATGGACGGTTCAATATGGGGACAAGGCAACTAGGGAAGTAACTAAGTGTTTACCGAGGGCAAGGGTACAATTCCCTGAGTTCGAAACAAGGGTAGATCTCTATGTGGCACCCTTAGGATTATATGATGTAATTATGGGAATGAGTTGGTTAGCAGACCATCAAGCTAATGTAGATTGTTATAGCAAAATTGTTGAATGTTTGGATGATGGGGGGAAAAGGGTCAAAATCCGAGGAAAGTTTAAACCCATTAATATAGAAACTATCTCAGCAATGCAATTAAAGAAGGAAAGGAGAAGAGGAGGACAAATCTTTATGGTCGAAGTTGATGAAGGAAAGGAGGAAAATACCCCAACATTTGAAAATACCCCTTTCTTAAAGGAGTTTAAGGATGTTTTTCCAGAAGAACTACCCGGTTTACCCCCTAAGAGAAAGTTTGACTTTTCTATTGAAGTACTCCCAGGAGCTGAACCAGTATCAAAGGCACCTTACCGAATGAACACAACCGAATTACAAGAGCTCAAAATGCAATTAGAGGAACTCTTAGCTAAGGGATTAATAAGGCCAAGTGTATCACCATGGGGAGCGCCAGTTTTATTTGTTAAGAAGAAGGATGGAACCCTAAGGCTATGCATCGACTATAGGATGTTGAACAAAGTCACCATAAAGAATAGGTATCCCTTACCTCGCATAGAGGACCTTTTTGACCAAATGAAAGAAGCGGCAGTTTTCTCAAAGATAGATCTTCGGTCAGGGTATCATCAACTCAGAATTAAGGAAGAAGACATTCCGAAGACAGCTTTCAGGATGAGATATGGACATTATGAATTCACAGTAGTTCCTTTTGGAGTAACTAATGCCCCAGCTGCATTCATGAACCTGATGAATAGTGTATTCCATGACTACTTGGATAAGTTTGTTTTGGTATTTTTGGATGACATACTGATTTATTCTAGAAATGAAGAGGAACATTTAGCGCACCTACAAATTGTTTTGCAAAGATTGAGAGAACATAAGTTATATGGAAAATTGTCCAAATGTGCCTTCTTTGAGGAAAAGATTCACTATCTTGGGCATATAATATCAAAGGAAGGAATAGCAGTCGACCCAGATAAAATAAAGGCGATAGTAGAATGGCCGATCCCTAAGAATGTTTCAGAGGTAAGAAGCTTTATGGGGCTAGCAGGTTACTATAGGAGGTTTGTGGAAGGATTCTCTAAGATAGTAAATCCCATCACCTCGTTGCAAAGGAAGGGCAAAAGGTTTGTATGGACCGAGCAAAGTGATAAGGCATTTCAAATCTTGAAGGGAAAACTAACTTCAGCACCCATTCTAAAGGTACCAGACCCAAATGGACACTTCACAGTTGTAACAGATGCTTCTATTGAAGGGTTAGGAGGAGTACTTGTCCAAGATGAAGGGGTAGTGGCTTACGAAGCTAGGAAGCTAAAGACTCATGAAGTCAATTATGCACCCCACGACTTAGAGTTGGCAGCAATTGTGCATGCCCTGCAAAAATGGAGACACTTCTTACTAGGGAAGCCCTTTGAGCTTAAGTTAGACAACAAAGGACTGAAATACATCTTTACCCAACCTCACTTAAATGCCAGACAAAGAAGGTGGTTAGAGTTTCTAAGTGAATATGACTTTGAGATTGAATATATTAAGGGAAAAGAAAATAGGGTGGCAGATGCCTTAAGTAGGAGGAGACACTTGATGACTATAGCAACCTTCAAAACCTCCTTCAAAAGGCAAGTAATGGATGAGCAAGGACATGACCCATGGTATGAGCAAGTCAAATTAACTATAAGACACAACCCGGCCGACACTAAGGTCAAAGGGTATACATTAGATGAAGATGGGTTGCTCAGATACAATAATAGAATCTATGTTCCTAATTCAGGGAAGTTAAGGGAAGTAGTCTTATCGGAGGCTCACAATGCCCCTTATTCAGGCCACCCAGGAGTTAACAAACTTTATGCAGATCTAAAGAAGCTATACTTTTGGCAAGGGTTGAAAAGTGATATTGTCAAACACGTAGCTAAATGTTTGGAGTGTCAAAGAGTAAAGGCAGAACATAGGCATCCAGCTGGATTGTTACAATTGCACGATGTACCTCAACATAAGTGGCAAGTTATTAGTATGGATTTTGTACAAGGGTTACCCATGTCACCTTCTAGGCATGATGCAATAATGGTGGTAATTGACAAACTCACTAAGGTAGCACACTTTATACCAGGAAATCTGATGGATGATGCACCCACCTTGGCTAGACGCTTCATTAAGGAGATAGTTAGGTTGCGTGGAATACCAGAGAAAATCATATCAGACAAAGATGCAAGATTCACTTCCAGGTTTTGGACCACTCTTCAATAAGCTCTAGGAACTCAACTAAATTTTAGCACCGCATACCACCCGGAAACCGACGGTCAGACAGAAAGGACAAATCAGATTATGGAAGACCTGCTTCGCATGTACTGCATGGACCAATAGAGAAAATGGGAAGAGTACCTACCTTTGGTAGAGTTTGCCTACAACAATTCATATCAAACATCTTTAGGAATGGCACCTTTCGAAGCCTTGTATGGTAGACCATGTCGAACACCTCTGAGTTGGGATAGTCTTGAAGATAGAGTGATTATTGGGCCAGATATGTTGAAAGAAATGGAAAGGAAAACTAAGGAAATTAGGCAAAGGTTGAAGGAAGCCTCGGATAGGCAGAAAAGTTATGCAGATAAAAACAGAACACCAAGGGAGTTTGAAGTAGGAGAGAAAGTCTTCCTAAGGGTTAGGCCACACAAGAGTTCCATAAGATTTGGGAAAAAGACTAAGCTTGCACCTCGTTATGTCGGACCCTTTGAAATATTGGGAAGAATTAATCCAGTTGCTTATCAGTTGGCCTTACCTCCCCAATTGAGCCGAATCCATGATGTCTTCCATGTATCTCTTCTTAAGAAGTATGTACCTGATGAGAAACACATTTTGAATTGGGATGCTTTGCAGGTCCAAGAAATGGGGGGAATAATGATAGAGCCATTCAGAATCTTGGAGAGGCGCCAGTGCCAGTTGCGCAACAGAGAGGTTGATCAGTGCAAAGTGCAATGGGACCAGTATGACGAGAAGAATGACACGTGGGAGGATACTAAGGAGATGCAGCAGCTATTTCCCTTTTTGTTTTGAACATGAACTATAGACTCTTTTGAATGCATTTAATAAGTGCATCGGGACGATGCACAGATTAAGGGGGGGAGGATGTCACAACCCTCCTTTATCACTTTTTTTGATTTAAATACAAAACTCTATTTATATTCCATGGATAAATTATTGAATAGGGAATAAAAATAATAAACCACACACACATGGAAAATGCATATATATTTTTAATTTGTTATTTAATTTCCCTCACCCCAAATTAAGGCACATGTTGTAGGAGGAATAAGAAGCTTCTAGAGGATTCTCCACCTCCTTGCATGTAACTCCTCCCACTAAGCCTAATCAATTTGCATGGAGGCCAAATTGGGAGAGAATCTCTTTTTTTCAATTAATAATTAGGTAGTGGGAATTTGAAATTTCTTTTATAAAATAGGTACAAGTTTCAAAAGGAGAGTTAGCTATTCCATAAGAAATTTCTGCAAGTTGAATTCTCCTTTGTAGTCCACTTTCATTGGCAGCTAAGATTTTTGTTGGGAGGATTTCTCTTCAATTTGGAGGATCAAGGAAGACTCTACACCATCTTCAAGCATCCAGGTTCCTTCAACTTAGTTTATGCATCTCATTTTCATGGTAGATTAGATTTGATTAGATTAATTATGAGTATGAAATTCATTTGTGTTTTGTTAAAGAATTAGTTTTAGATTTTGTAGAAAATGAGAGTCATGGTTTAAATAAGATTCATTGTTTAAATTCTTGATATGAAATTAGTTTTAGATTTTGTAAAGAATGAGATTTATGGCTTAAATGAGATTCATTGTTTGAAATTTTGATAAGGAATTAGTTTTGTAGATTTTGTAGAGGATGAGATTTATTGTTAAATAAGATTCATTGCTTAAATTTTTGATAAGAAATTAGTTTCAGATTTTGTAGAGAATGAAATTCATTGTTTAAATTTTTGATAAGAAATTTGTTTCAGATTTTGTAGAATGAGATTCATTGTTTAAATTCTTAAGTTTCAGATTTTGTAGAAAATAAGATTCATTGTTTTAATTCTGATAAGAGATTAGTTTCAGATTGAAAGAAGTAGAGTAAATGGAAATTAGATTCATTGTCTTCAGTTTATTTTGATAAAAATTAGATCTCCCTGTGTGTACAAACAATTTTCTCTATAGACAAATCTCCCTGTGTGTATAAATAAATCTCCTCTCTCTGTGAATGAATTTTCCCTGTGTAAAGAACAAAAGAAATGAAGAAAAGATATAAACTCTCTCTATCTGTGAATGGATTTCCCTGTGTAGAAAACAAAAAAATGGAAAAATCCCTCTGGTTACTGCTTCATTTTGTCCCTGAGACAAACCTGCGACATTGTTATTGTCTATTATTTACCCTGCTCTGAGTAATCTTCAATAAGATTAAAAGAAAAAAATTATAATACTCCTGTATAAGAAAAATGACAATAATATTATAACTTATATATATATTATATACATACTTATATATATATATATATATATATATATATATATATATATATATATATATATATATATATATATATATATATATATATATATATATATATATATATATATATAAATATATAAACAAATAACCCCAAAAAAATGAGAAAAGCATATCAAACATTAGGAAAAAACCTCCCAAAAACTCCCGTAACGCATGGCGTTTTCGTTGGACGTCGGCAATGTGTGCATGGACGGTTACGTTGAACCGTCGCAGAGTACGGAGGGGCCCGCGGGTCCCGTCACCTCTGCGGACCTGCGCATGCAGGGCCGCAGGGGTGATGGGACCCGTGGTCCCCACCCCGCACCCTGCATTAAACCAAAAACTATGTGTTAATTAAGTTCTTTTCTCCCTCTAAGTTGTAATCGAAATTTTTCTTGGGGATTTATTTTATAGATTAATACATGTGTTAGTTGCTAAGTTATTTAATTTTTTTGTTGATAGTAATGACATTTAGGAATTAATACTTAGGTCAACCACTAGGTTATTTGGTTAATTTTTTTTTTTGTTGATAATAATGGCATTTAGGAAATAATGTTTTTCTTTGATTATTTTGGTAAACTTTAAGATATTGTATTTCGACTTAGAAAAATTGGGCTAATATGTAGCAAGCTCATAATTAAATTGCCTTAGCAAGTTTTTTTTTTTTTTTTAAAAAAAAAATCGTAGACTATTTCCTTTTAAAATTTAAGTTACTCAACCCATTAAGAATCGTTGATTGGTCTTTAATACAAATGCTTAAATGTAATCGTTATTTTGGATCCATAGCATGCGAATTATTTATAGAATAATTATATCTTCATGAAATTACTATTATGCAAGTTTCATTGTTATGCAAATTACACTTCAAGTAGTTACTTCAATTATTTACGCTTTCATTTTGTTGTTCGTAGTTAGAAAACTAAATAAAGGAAGTTGGAAAATCAAAACTAGCAGCGTTTAGTATATATGGTGCCTCTGGGTCATGCTTACGGCTAATGCCGTCGTGTTGAACTACTGCACTTAACGCCTAATAAAGCTGCATTAACGACGTCTGTGGCATCGTCCCTATAAATCGTCGGGGAGTAATAAGGGACATTTGGAAGTTAAAAATCCAAGGGGTGGGTAATCCCTCTTGGATCGATAATTTAATAAGATAACTTTTAAATGAATTTCACATCCGTTGAGATAAACCATAGTAAACCCCTCTTAGGGATGGTCAAGTTAAAAGCTCTCGTGAAAGTTACTTTATTTATTTATTTATTTATTCACCTCGAAGGGATATTGGTGATTTGCAATTGGGTGACGCTCATGATAAGTATTAGGTTCTAGTTATTTTGCTTAGGCCACAAGCAATAGGCCATCTTGAGCCTTCGCTTAAGTGCTACCTTCGTGGGTAGCAACCGCAGAGAAACTGTCTGGGACACTGACCCTAGAAAGGGTTGCGTACCCACAAATCAGTTTACATCAAACCATAGATTAGAAAATAGAACTACATACTTTACGCCTTGATCCCGTGCCGAAGCAGGTATGTAGGCAGTCTTGGGACGGAGTTGTCCCTCGTACTCAGGCGTTCGTGGGTGGGGTCTAGGCTTGGTTGAGTAAGAATCCTAAATGAAAGATAAGATAATCAAACTTAATTCAATGCATACTCGGAAGGAATCCCGTATGGATTCGCTTGACTTCCCGAGGCTTTAAGCCAAATTCCGAGGCGGAATTCAAGCTTGTATTATTTTCTTATTACTCCTAAGGACGGCGACCTCGGTGCATTCTTGTTAGAAGAATGTAGTACTTAGTGAGTGGCTCAAGACCCGAATGGTCCCGATGAGTCTAAGTCTCTGGCCAGAGCATCTTCTATCCCGTTTGGATGGATGCCTACCCCGTATGGGTAGATGCCTATCCCGTATTGGATAGATGGAAATTACGTCCCGTATGGACAATTGCCTAACCCGTATGGTTAGAAGCTCATCCCGAATGGATGAATGCCCAATCCTATTTGGATGGATGCCCAGAGTATGCAATTGAATAAAACATAATAAAGGAAAAAAAAAAAATATACTCAAATTTTGTTGGATGAATTATGGTGGGTTATTACAGAACCAACTATGGCATATGGAAGATCAGAATATAGACACATCTGAATTGCATTGGAAAGGACATTTGGGATGTTACAAAGAATGACTATACTGCTCCCACTTCTAGTCAGCCCAATCCACCTAACTTGACTAAAGATGAGGAACATGATTGCAAAGCAAGAAAAGCACTTTTGAGCGCATTATCAGATCAACAAATCATGGGACTATCAGATAGGTCTACTGCTAAATCTATTTGGGATTATTTTTAAACACTGAATGAAGGAGATTCCACAATCAAAATTGCAAAACTTGAAAGCTCCCGGGTCAGGTATGAACATCTGAAAATGGAAGAAGATGAAAGGATTTCTGCTTTTATGGAAAGAGTAAATGAGATTGTTTTGGGTATTAAATGTTGTGGAGGAACCTTAAGTGAAGATGAAATTGTTTCAAAAGTTTTAAGAGGATTGCCACTGGCATATAAAATGAAAGTCACTGCTATAAATGAGTTAAGAACAATACCTAATATAGCAGTAACTAGGGATACATTGATTGGGAAACTTTTAGCCTTTGAAATTGAGGAATTTGGTCCTGTTGCTACTATAAAGACAGATTTGGCCTTTAAAGCATCAACATCATCTGCTCCATCATTTGACAAATCTGATTGGAAAGTCTTTTATGCAAGAGAACTTGAAGAAAGCAGGAAAGAAAATGAAGAACTTGAAGAACTTGAAGCACTATTTGCAAGGAAAATGCCTAAAGGTCTAGTTGGAAGTAAGTATGAAGGTAAAGCACCCTTTAAATGTTTTAACTGCACTGAGATTGGTCATATGGCTTCAAGATGCCCTGATAGGCATGCTAGACTAAGAGAAGAAGCTAGAAGAACATACAAGCCTAACCCTGAATATCAGAGATACAGATTTAAGAAGAATAAAGACAAATCTTGTTACATTGTTGATGAAGGTGTGACTGATGATTCTGATGAGGATCCAACAGACAATGGATGGGTTTTTGTTGCTATAACAGAAGATCCACCTGCACCTACTGCTCAACTGGTAGAACAAGCCTTGGCAGCTAAAGTTGAAGTAAAGGATGAATGGATCATTGATTCAGGATGCTCACATCATATGACAGGAGACAAAGGTAAATTCTTGAACTTTAAAGAATACAATGGAGGCTTAGTGAGATTTGGAGATGACAAAGCTTGTTTGATCAGAGGTAAGGGTACAATATCTCTTGATGGTAAGTGTAACACTGAAAATGTTTACTATGTTGAAGGTTTAAAGCATAATCTTTTGAGTGTTGGTCAATTAGTTGAGAAAGGATTTCAGTTACAATTCAAAAAGGGAAAATGCAAAATCATGAATAGAACTAGTTTGGAAATTGCAATCGGTAATCAGACTAGAAGTAATATCTTTCATTTGAATAATAGTGAAAAGACATGCTTAATTGCACATATTGATGAAATTTGGTTATGGTATAAGAGACTCTGTCATGTAAACTTTGATTGCAAGGTGAAAATCAGTACTACTAAGGCAGTTAGAGATTTACCTAAATTGTCAAACCTCAGAATACAATATGTAAGGAATGTCAATTTGGAAAACAAGTTAGAGGTAGTTTCCCAAGTATTCCAGAAAAATCCAATAATGCTCTTGATTTGATTCACACTGATTTATGTGGTCTAGCTAGAACTAAAAGCTTACAAGGTGATAGATATTTCATGCTAATCATTGATGACTATTCTAGAATGTGTTGGGTTACTTTTCTCAGAGAAAAATCTGAAGCACTTGGAAAGTTCAAACTGTTCAAAGCAATGGTAGAAAATGAAACTGGTAAGAAAATCAAATGTCTAAGATCAGATCAAGGAGGAGAATTTATATGTAAGGCATTTAATACATTCTGTGAAGTAAATGGAATTAGAAGATAGCTATCAACACCTCGGACACCACAACAGAATGGAGTTGTTGAAAGGAAAAACAAAACTATCTTGGATGCAGCAAGAAGTATGTTATTAGAAGAAAACCTACCACATGTATATTGGAGAGAGGCAGTCAGTACATCGGTCTATACATTCAACAAAGTTTACATCAAAGGTGAAACCGGTAAGACCCCTCATGAACTATGGTTTGGTAATACTCCTACTCTTAAATATTTCAGAATATTTGGAAGCAAATGTTACATCAGAAGAGATGAGTATATTGGCAAATTTGATCCTAGAAGTGATGAAGGAATATTTCTTGATTATTCATCTAAGAGCAAGGAATATAGATGTTTTAACAAAAGATTGCAGAAAATTGTTGAATGTACAAATGTAAAGATTGATGAACAATTCGGAGGAACTTCAAGGTATATAGACTCTGAACCGGCAACAAAATTTTTGACAAATTAACCTACTCTAAATCCACCAGTACAAAATGAAGATCGAGTTACCCCAGTATCGTCTGAGGATTCCATAGTAACTGAGGAATAGCAACAAACAAAGACACCCTGGTATGTAAGACTGAATCATTCTAAAGATCAGATAATTGAAAACAAGTTTAAAGGAGTTATGACAAGAGCAAGATTGGCAAATGAAGAGGTATGTCTTATTTCTCAAATTGAACCATCATCTTTTAATGAGGCATGTGAAGATAAATTTTGGATTAAAGCTATGGAAAAAGAATTAGAACAAATTGAGAAAAACAACACTTGGACATTAGTTCCTCGGCCTAAAGATAAAAATGTAATTGGAACCAAATGGGTTTTTAGAAACAAACTTAATGAAGATGGTAAGGTTGTCAGAAATAAAGCAAGACTAGTGTGTAAGGGATATTCTCAGAAGGAAGGAGTTGATTACAATGAAACCTTTGCACCGGTAGCTAGAATTGAGACAATCAGATTATTTTTGGCTTTTGCAGCACACAAGAACTACAAAGTTTATCAAATGAATATTAAACGTGTATTTTTAAATGGAGATCTTGAAGAGGAAGTGTACATTGAACAACCTGATGGATTTTCTTTGACAGATGACAATGATATGGTTTGCAGGTTAAGAAAAGCTTTGTATGGATTGAAACAAGCTCCAAGAGCTTGGTATGCAAGACTGGATAAGTATCTTTTAAAGATTGGTTTTACTAAAGGAAATGCAGACAACAATTTATATTACAAAACAACTAATGATGACATCTTGATTATAGAAGTATTTGTTGATGATATAATCTTTGGAGGAGAAGATGGATTATGTAAAGAATTTTCTATTAAAATGCAGCAAGAATTTGAAATGTCTATGATTGGAGAAATACAATTCTTTTTGGGATTGTAGATCTCACAAATTGATAAAGGTATATTCTTGAGTCAATCCAAGTACTTAAAAGAGTTACTAAAGAAATTTGAGATGGAGAACTCTAAACCAGTAAGCACACCTATGACAAATGACAAATTATCACTAAGGGATGAATCTACACCTGTTAATCCAACAAGATACAAATCTATGATAGGAGGTTTACTGTATTTGACACAAACCAGACTTGATATTATGAATGCAGTATGTATTGTTTTAAGATTTCAAAGTAATCCTAGAGAAAATCATGAATCGGCAGTAAAAAGGATTTTCTAGTACTTACAAGGCACTATAAATCTTGGATTATGGTATCCTAGAGATGAAAACTTTGAATTATGTGCATACACATATGCAAATTGGGCAGGAGATGTGGATGATAGAAAAAGAACCACCGACAGAGCATTCTTTCTTGAAAACAGATTAGTTTCTTGGTTGAGTAAGAAACAAAGTTGTACATCTTTATCAATAGCAGAATTAGAATATGTTGCAGCAGCAACTAACTGTACACAGGTACTATGGCTTAAGCAAATGTTGAAAGACATAAAGATAAAATGGAAGGAACCTATAACTATCTATTGTGATAACACAACAACAATTGGTATATCTAAGAATCTGGTACTACATTCTAAAACAAAACATGTTTCCATCAAACTAAATTTTCTAAGGGAAAAAGTTGAAGCAAAAGAAATAAAACTGGTTTATGTGAATACTAAAGAGCAGCTTGCAGATATTTTTACTAAACCTTTTCCTAAGGAAACTTTTGAATACCTTAGAGAACAGCTTGGGGTCATACCCCCATTGGTAGATACTTAGAGAGTTGATTTCTGTCATCAATCGACAGAATTAACAAAGATATATTCTTACTCCGGCTTTGATGAGGAAGCTACTTCTCAAGGGGAGTAGTTGGTTCATTATAATTCGTTGGTATTTTGTATGAACTTGATTTTGTTGTAACTTTGGCATTTGATGTCAAAGGGGGAGAGATTAGTATGGAAAAACACAAGGAAAACACATGTTGCTCCCAGGGGAGAGATTATTACTCTCTGTATCTGTATTTTGATTTCTAGTTATGATCTCTTTTTGGAGATTGTTGGTTTTTGGTATTTGGCATTTCTATTTTGGCACTTTGATGGTTTTTCCATCTTGTGTTGCCATCAATGTCTAAGGGGGAGATTGTTGGTATTTTGGTATGGTTTTGTCATTGATGTCAACACCTACTAAAACTCTAGCACTTTGGAGATCTAGCAACATTCACCGGTAAGCAAGTGACTTCTGCACAATCACCGGTATCTGGTACACTGGCAAGATATAATGATCACCGACACTTGGAATGATATGGAAAACACCTGGTAATATAAAACACATCGTTTGGACATCTTGTCTTGGAGTTTTGTTTTTTGGTATATCCATATTTGCATATTTGTTGTCACTGGCAAATAGGTTCAGGGTTACATTGGCAGGTTTATCTTTTCCAGATCAGCATGGCACGCTATGGAGATGATTAATTATTGTTGTAAATAAGCTGACATGTTCAATCAGTTATTGCATTAGATATTGTATTGTTTGTAAAATGTTTTATTGTAATATCTTGTAGAGCCGACCTAATAAAATTGGTCTTAGGTTATGGTATAAATGTAAGATCTTATTTACAAGATCAGATGTGGAATGTGAAAAAGGGTTGTGTAAAGGTATATGCAAGAATAAGCAGAGCTATACACGCGGACATCATTTGAAGATTGAAGGAGGGTTTTTGAAGACAATCAGAACTACACCGATACTGAATCCAGCATATGAAGATGCTATTTTGTGTAGTACATTCTTATTGGATTTAACCATCCAACTATAGTCAGTGTGACTCCCATTTGTGATTGAGTAGTGAGTTCTAGGCGCTTGGCCTTTCTGCATGTGCAGACCCCATTTATGTACACTTACTATCTGCAGTAGTATCATCTGATTATGGGTAAGGTTTCCCACTGTGGTTTTTCCCCTTACAGGGTTTCCACATACAAATATTGGTGTTATGTGTTGTGGATGACTTTGTCATTATGTTTCATGCACTAATCCTTACCGGTATAGAAATTAACTGTTAAAACTGTCTACCGACATATTAAACTGGTTTATCCATATTAAGCATTAAGTTGGTTAAGTTGTTTTGGTTTGAATTTATTTTGACAACTGATTCACCCCCCCTCTCAGTTGCCTCTGGGACCTAACAAAGATACTCTTGTGGGAGCGGAGAGTCATGTCAAAAAGAGGCTTAGAGAACCTTTCTCTCTTGCCCTTAACATAAATCCATCCCTCTTCAACTTGCGTTGCCAAATTATGGTAGTCTAGCCCACCACTATTTTGTGAATGAAAGCCAATAGCCTCAGTCCCAAAATAATCAACTGTATTCTTCCTTGCTGACATGGCCATATCAGAAAGACCACCAAAATTAAGAGTCGAAGCACTAACGCCAGAATTAACCTCCTGAGGCCCATTTAATCTCACGTTAGGGGTTTCAGCAGGAGACTCAAGCATAGTGACAACCGGAGAGGAGGCCCCTGGAACCCGTGGTTCCCTAGCAACCACCTCAAAAAAGCTCCTACATTGATCAGATTTCTTCTCAATCATGTAATGCTGATGAGAAGCGTCTTTCCACCAAGTGGTTGTCATAGCCTTTTTCTCAAAGCCACATTGTGCAGCCGCATGACCATTTTCGAAACACCTTCTACATTGAAAATGATTCCCTTCATAGTCCAAAGATTGGACCCAAGAACCCTTAGAAGATTTAAGAAAAATATTAGCAGGCAACCCTTTTGAAACATCCATATCAACCAATATGCAAGAAAATGTGGAGTGGAAAACATCATAGGATTCATCATCCACCATCAAAAAATATCCAAGGGCTTTACCCACTTCCTCTAAAACAGAATCATTCCATAAATGAAGGGGAAGATCAGGTAACCTAACCCAAGTCAGAATCTTAATAAACATTTCAGTAGAAGGGTTGAAATCAGAGTGTCAAGGCTTAATCATTAAGAAAAAACTGTCCTCCCAACTAGAAAAATTATCACATAGGATTTTGGTTCTATCCTGAGCATTATCAAAATTAACAACAAAAAACACCTTAGCCATGGGGAATATATGAACTTTACCAGTAATAAGGGGCTCCCATTGATCCAAGATCCATGTGTGCAACTAAGGGAGGGAGGGCCAAAAACCTCAAAACCGATAGATCACACCATCCAGGGAGAGAATGGATGCATTAAAAGTGATTTCCTTTGCCATATCATCTTTCAAATTAACAGAGATGACATTAACAATGGGGATGAACCGTCCAAATTGTTGTCTACCAAGTCGAAACCTCTGGGCACCCTGTCCAATAGACACATCATTCGACAACATGCCATAACCCTTTACTCCCTACAAAATACCATCAGTCCCACGGTGGGAGGAAACACCCTTCTCTGCACCTCCTATGGCAGATCCATCTACTATAGAGGGAGCAGAAGCTGACCTATCATGGTTTGAAGTGGTAGCAACAAGAACAATCTTGTTCATTCAGGTGGGAGAGCCATTGGACTTGATATTCAAATTCGCAGACATCTCTAGGTTTGAAGCGACAGACAATATCTCCCACCTATAAAGTTAATAATGATATGTTCTCACCTTGAATTGAGGTACAAAATTACTTCCACATCCTATCAATCATTCATTAATGGTAGTTATGTGCCACCTCTATTTAGTCAAGACCACCTTTGTCTCAATTAAATTAAATTAACTCACCACAATCAAGAGGATTAATCAGTATACATGGGTACTTAACATGTCCTTACTATTGGGGCCTATTTACATTCCCTCCTATGTTACAAGTAAGAGGGGATGGTGGTACATATAAATATTAAAATTTACCTAGGATAATGTTATCCAAAGTGTAATATTGTGGTGCAGGAGCACCTAGGTGGTCATATGCACCTATTTGGCTATCATGATTTATTTTCAATTTCAATTTCATGTCAACATTAAATAAGGTCTTGGAAGACTACTCTTCATGTAATAAGGTCCTTGAAGACCAATTTGTAATGTCTAAGTTCAAGTTGAGGTCCTAATTGTCTCATTGTGGTCAAAATTATCATTATTAGGTGAAAGTGTATTTAAGGCATCCAATGGGATGATCCACCATGTATGAGGGGTATTTGGGCCTATTAGTATTTATTCATAATGGTATGACTCCATATAGGTCCCATTTTAGGTTTGGAGTCAAGTTATGGAAAAGTTGTCCATAATGACAAAAGTTGTCACAAGCAATTTTTGCATTACTTGGGTGATTAGGTGTTAGTTTGGTTGTAGAAGTTCAATATTAGTTATAACCATTGGAAGAGGCTTGAAGGTAATTTAAATATCCTATCCTCAATCAATTTGGGGGTTGGATAGTTTATGGTGATGTAAAAACAAAATGAGATCAATAAAAAACATTGAGTTCTGCAATTTCTTTGCTTTGATCAAATGTTACAATCAGTTATTTTTAGTTTTTCTTAATGAAATCCTTCTTCCCATTGTTGGAAACTAGTTGGATGTGAAATAGGATTAAATCCCCTTCATTTTTCTTTTGGTTTTAGTCAGATCCATTCATTTTTGGTGAAGATATACCAGTTTTGGTAAAAAATGTCAATACCCTGAACTAGGGTAACCCGAGAAAGTAAAAAATGGTTGTGGGGTCTTTTCCACGTTGAAAAATCCATGCAAAAGTGTGGAATGACCCTATTAATCTTTTTTTTTCTTTCTCATTGTACTGATGTTTTATCTATTTTTCAAACCGTTTTGATGTGATGTATGTTTATTCAAATTGTTATAATTTATTACATAATATAAAGATAAACATGTTGACGCCATCTATTTAATCTAATTTATTTTTATAAAAATAAACTGTAAATTAATGTTGGCTCTAAATTTATTAGGTAGAAAAAAACAGGTTTAGATATTAGTATTTGTCAATGAATTTTTGAAAATTAATGTATGAATATGACCTCCCATAGAAAGCAAATGCAATCAAAAATTCCCACGTGAGCTTGATTAGACATAATTTCTATTCTCTCCTAGTCATCCTAGTCTGAGATATTAAAATGATTTCTTTATATAGTTCATAGCCTTAATGAAAATAACAACCTTATTAAAAGTTTCTCCCCAATTCAATGCATAGAGAGGAGTCCCCACCTGCAGCAGAAATAAATAAGTCTTTATTGAATCAGACCATCACACTATGCATCAAATCACATCGATTTCAAAGGCTTCATTGCCTTTGTTGTAAGTTTTGGAGGGTAAGCATTAAAAAGTTCTATTAAGTATCATCTAGTTTAACAGTTGAACAATTAATATTGAATGTATATTTCAGATATATAATTATTTTATTGTAAAAACATGCTATTGAGAATAGTCGCTTCCATTAGATGGTTGGGAGTATGTGTAGTGTTGTACCATTTCTTGATATTCAAGTCTCTTGTATTACTTTTCTATCTTCTAAGGGGATTTTTCTCTCCTTTGACAAGAGGATTAATCATTGGATATGGGTAAATAATATATCGCTATTATCAACATTTTTTTAATTTTTCTTAAATGATATTTAAGCCAGGTGTTGGTATAAATATTTGACTTTACTTAAGGTAGTGTTTATCTTAAGTATAATATTGCATCTAGTTATTAAGTTTACTTCAAATAGTAAAAATTATGAATTATTCTCATCTATGTAGCTAATAATGACATGTTCTCACCTTGAATTGAGGTACACAAGTATCACCACATGAAACATTGATTAATGGTAGTCATGTGCCACCTCTATTTAGTCAAGGCCACTTTTGTCTTAATTAAATTAAATTAACTCACCCTAATCAAGAGGATTAATCATTGTACGTGGGTACTTAACATGTCCTTATTATTGGGTCCCATTTCTATTTTCTCCCTAGTTATGCTTAAGAGGGGATGTTGGTTTAAATATTTAACTTTATCTAGGATAGTGTTTATGTAAGTGTAATATTACATTTAGTTATTAAATTTACTTATGATAATAAAAATATTTAATTACTCCCACCTACATAGTTTTTGATTAAAGGAAAAATAGGTTTTGAAGGGACCCGAAACCTTTTACAACTAGATTTTGAAAGGATCTAGAACCCTCTACAAGAAAGTTGTCTAAACAAAATGAACATGAAGGCACAGACAACCTAGGACAAAACCCTGCAAAAAGAACAACATGTAGTCAGCCACACAACTGCAAAAAGGACAACTTGCAACTAGCCTGCAACCAAGCCCCAAAAAAGAGTCATCAAGATTTAATTTTAGAGCTACTCTTGTTGGAGCGAAGAGTCATGTCAAAAGGAGGCTTAGAGAACTTTTCTCTCTTGCCCTTAATGGAAATCCAACCCTCTTCAACTTGCACTACCAAATTATGTCAGTCCAGCCCACCATTATTTTGTGAATGAAAGTGAATAGCCTCAGTCCCAGAATAATCAACTGTATTCTTCCCTGTTGACATGGCCATATCAGAAAGGCCACCAGATTTAAGAGTCGGAGCGCTAACGCTAGAATTAACCTCCTGAGGCCCATTCAATCTCACATTAGGGGTTTTAGCAGGAGACTCAAGCACAGTGACAACTGGAGAAGAGGCCCCTGGAACCTGTGGTTCATTAGCAACCACCTCAGAAAATCTCCTAGGTTGATCGTATTTCTTATCAATCATGTAATGTTGATGAGAAGTGCCTTTCCACCAAGTGGTCATCATAGCCTTTTTCTCAAAGCCACATTGTGTAGCTGCATGACCAGTTTTGAAACACCTTCTCCATCGAAAGGGAATCCCTTCATAGTCCAAAGATTGGACCCAAGAACCCTTAGAAGATTTAAGAAAAATATCAGCAGGTAACCCTTTTGAAACATCCATATTAACCAATATGCGAGCAAAGGTGGAGTGGAAAAAATCATAGGATTCATCATCCACCATCAAAAAGTCTCCAAGGGCTTTAGGTACCACTTCCTTTAAAACTGAATCATTCCATAAATGAAGGGGGAGATTAGGTAACCTAACCCAAGTTGGAATCTTATTAAATGTTTCAGTAGAAGGGTTGAAATCAGAGTGCCAGGGCTTAATCATTAACAAAAAATTTTCCTCCCAGCTGAAAACATTATCACATAGGATTTTGGTTCTATCCTGAGCATTATCAAATTTAGCAACAAAAAACACCTTAGCCATGGGGAAGATATGAACTTTACCAGTAATAAGGGGCTCCCATTGATCCAAGATCCATGTGTGTAGCTAAGGGAGGGAGGGCCAAAGACCTTGAAACCGATAGATGATACCATGCAGGGAGAGAATGGAAGCATTAAAAGAAATTTCCTTTGTCGTATCATCTTTCAGATTAAAAGAGATGGCATTAACAACAAAGATGAACCCTCCAAACTGCTTTCTGCCAAGTCGAAGCCTCTGGGAACCCTATCCAATAGACACATCATTTTGCAGCATGCCAGAACTCCTTACTCCCTACGAAATACCATCAGCCTCGAGGTGGGAGTAAACGCCCTTCCCTACACCCCCTATGGTAGATCCATCTACTACAGAGGGAGCGGGAGCTGACCCATCACGGTTTGAAGTGGCAGCAACATGGGTGATCTTGTTCATTCAGGTGGGAGAGCCATTGGACTTGATATTTAAATTGGCAGACATCTCTAGGTTCGAAGTGACAGACAATATCGCCCCCCTACATAGTTAATAATGATACATGCTCACCTTGAATTGAGGTACAAAAGTACTGCCACAACCTATCAATCATTGATTAATGGTAGTTATGTGCTACCTCTATTTAGTCAAGACCACCTTTGTCTCAATTAAACTGAATTAACTCATCATAATCGAGAGGATTAATCAATGTACATGGGTACTTAGCATGTCCTTACTATTGGGGCCTATTTACATTCCCTCCTAAGTTACAAGTAAGAGGGGATGGTGGTACATATAAATATTAAAATTCACCTAGGATAAAATTATCCTAAGTGTAATATTGTGGTGTAGGAACACCTAGGTGGTCATATGCACTTATTTGGCCATCATGATTTATTTTACATTTCAATATCATGTCAAGATGAAATAAGGTCTTGGAAGATGATTCTTCGTGTAATAAGGTCCTTGAAGACCAATTTGTAATGTCTAAGTTCAAGTTGAGGTCACGTTTGTCTCATTATGGTCAAAATTATCATTATTAGGTGAAAGTGTATTTAAGGCATCCAATGGGATGATCCACCATGTATAAGGGGTATTTGGGCCTATTAGAATTTATTCATAATGGTATGACTCCATATAGGTCCCATTTTAGGTTTGGAGTCAAGTTATGCAAAAATTGTCCATAATGACAAAAGTTGTCACAAGCAATTTTTGCATTACTTGGGTGATTAGGTGTTAGTTTGGTGATAGAAGTTCAAATATTAGTTATAACCATTGGAAGAGGCTTGAAGAGAATTTAAATACCCTATCCTCGATCAATATGGGGGTTGGATAGTGTATGGTGATGTAAAAACAAAATGAGATCAATAAAAACATTGAGTTTTGCAATTTCTTTGCTTTGATCAGATGTTATAGTTGGTTATTCTGAGTTTTTGTTGATAAAACCCTTCTTCCCTTTGTTGGAAACTGGTTGGATGTGAAAGGGGTGTGAATCTCCTTCATTTTTCTTTTGGTTTCAGTCAGATCAATTCATTTTTGGCAAAGATATACCAGTTTTTGTAAAAATTGTCAATACCCTGAACTACTATAACCTGAGACAGTAAAAAATGGTTGTGGGGTCTTTTCCACATTGAAAAATCCATGCAAAAGTGTGGAATGACCTATTAATCATTTTTTTTTTTTTCTCATTGTAGGTCCCTTTGACAACTTCTACACGTGCTACATGAGTTGAAGGGATTGATTTTTTTGGGTGTCTCAATCTGACATAACAGTGGTTTGATGGTAAGTTGGTTTGTTTATGCAAAGATCAAGTCTTGGAAGGTTGGTGAAGGGTTAGATGGGTGTAAGAAGATACAAAAAATATTATCCAAGGGTTGGAAGCCCATGAACAAGCACAAATAGAAAAATATCTATGACTATCCTCCACCTTATGCACAACTGTGATAGTATGACAACGAGTCAAGTTTTTACAAGGTTAAGAGATGCATTGATGTTGAGTGTGGGGCTAGAGGAAGGAGTAGGAATGTCATTGATAACCTTAAAAAGTTATAGAAAGTCCTAGAGGGAGGAGATGACTCCATTTGTCATGATTGTCTTAAGTGTTTGAGATTGACACAATGAGACAGTGTTGCTATAGTAGTTTTCTTTTTGGCCTTTAGGGTGGATGGGAGGGTGAAGAGTAGTAGTTTGGCTATGATAAGGAGTCTCTACCATTATTTCATGAAGACCCTTATGTTAGTGAATACTTATGTATCAATGGGAGTTGTGTTTATGGACAGATTGGAATCCTAATAGAAGACATGTTTGTGTGAGTGGGGTTTTGAGGGTTTGGTGTGATCATGGGGTTGGAGAGTCTCATGTTGGCCTTGGGAAAGTAAAATAAGACTATACTAATTTGTGTCAATGGTTGGGAACTATTGAGAAGCATGAGTTCACTTTGGGGGTATGGGAGCCTTATGAGTACCTATTAGCATTGTGAGGGTTCTTGGGAGTTTGTGGAGAGTTATCACCTTGTTTGAATATGTGAGTTGGAAGAAAGATCTCCATAGGTTGTGTTCACACCAAGAGGTGTCACTTGGTACTTGTACTTGCACATTCTCCATTGCATCTTCAGTCCTTCTACCTTGAACCAGACCTGTTGTACCTAGAGTTTCTATTTGTTGACAGATTTTATCCTCCACAAATGGACACATGACTATTCCAATCAACACTCCATCAAGAAACCCAGTTGTCTTAGTGTTTTAAATCCTTGAAATGGCTTCAACTTCATCACACCTTACAAGTTCCCTCTTGCCAAACATCAAAATATTAGTTTTACCTTTCACCTTATCATCTTCTTGTAAAGAAATTAGTCTAAATTATTTTCCATCCTTCTTGATAAGTTAAGTGTTTTCTCTATCATCATACATTCACTGTCTATCAATTTTCCATGGTCTTCCCAATAAAAAATGACAACAATCCATAGGTAAGACATCACATAAAACCATATCTTTGTACTCACCAATCTAAAACTCAACAAATGCTCGCTCATTCACCAATAATGACTAATGATCATTTACCTAAGAGACTTTATAAGGTGCTTCATGAGGTATTCTATCTATATTCAACTTATCTACCATCTCCCTAGATACCATGTTATCTTGTGACCCTAAATCAATGACAACTTTGCATACCTTACCTTTACATTTGCATGTAGTCTTGAATAAACTTCTCCTTTGACTTATGTCTTGCTTTGTAGGTGACTGCAACAAACTCCTTCTTACCATCAAAGCCTCTCCATCATCTTTTGGCATAACTTGGATAGGAGGAGATTTGACACTCACACCCTCCTCTTCTTGCACATAATGGACTCTTCTTTCATTCCTTCTCTCACCACCACTTGATATGGATCCTTGTCTTTTAGGACACTTAAATGATGGATGTCCAATCTCTTGACAATTGTAGCATCTACCTATAAAGGTACTTGAGTTCCTTCCTCCTCCAAATCTATCTCTCTAACCTCTTGCATCAACACTTTACCCTTGCTTGGTTCTTCTTGTTCCCCACATGGCTGCTTGCTTTTAGAAAAGGATCCTCTTCCTCTTGTGTTTCTACCTCTTCCTCTATTAGACTTATCTTTCCTTCTCTTTATCTCATCCTCCATCTTGACAACCAATTGAAAACATTCTTCCATAGTTCTTGGGTTAGTAACAACCATTTCATCTTGTATATTAAATCTAAGGCCACCAAGATATCTAGCCACTTTTTCAACTTCATCTTCATCTCTTCATACCCTTATTCTTAACTTATAAAACTCAATAGTTCACGTCTTCACATCTAAGTCCTTTTGTTTTAAACTCTACAATTTCTTAAACAATTGAACTTCATAATCTCTAGGAAGGAATTTACCTTTTAGTTTTGCAACCATCCTGTCCCAAGAAATTATCTTAGCTTTTCCCCTCTTTCTCCTCTCAGCTTGTTCATAATTCCACCATAGAAGTGCATGTCCCTTTAGTTTGGTCTTTTCCACCTTGACCATTTGATCATCAGGTACATCTTCACTTTCAAAGTAGGTATCCATGGCTGCAATCCAATCTAGTAGTTTCTCCTCATTCAGATTCCCACCATACATAGATAAATAAACCCTTACCTTATATTGGTCACTTCATCACTCACATCTCCCAAATAAACATTTCTTCTCTGATTGGACTCCAAGGCTTCAAGCCTTACCGACACAACATTGTAGGACTCTTGCAACTTGGTATTCTTCTCTCTCAACTCTTGCAACTCTCTGGCAGTACCAACATGCTTATGAGGCATCTTGTTTTCAACCTCTTACTCACTCTTCTCTCAAATTCCAAGTATCTCCTTCAAGGATCTACTTCCTTGCTTTGATACCACTTTGATGCAGAGAATCCAACAACACAACACAACCTAGGGAGATCTTTCTCCCAACTCACCTATTCAAACAAGGCGACAACTCTCCACAAACTCCCAAGAATCCTCACAAGGCTAATAGGTACTCATAAGGCTCCCATACCCCAAAAGTCAACTCATTCTTCTCAAACCTTTCCCAACCATTGACACACATTAGCCTAGGCTTATTTGACTTTCCCAAGGCCAACTTGAGACTCTCCAACCCCTAGATCACACCAAACCCTCAAAACCCCACTCACACAAACCTGTCTTTTATTAGGACTCCAAAATGTCCATAAACACAACTCCCATTGATACATAAATCTTCACTAACCTAAGGGTCTTCATGAAATCATGGTATAGACTCCTTATCATAGCCAAACTACTACTCTTCACCCTCCTTAAAGGCCAAAAAGAAACCTATTGTAGCAAAACTATCTCACTGTGACAGTCTCAAACACTTAGGATAGTCATAACAAATGGTGTCATCTCCTCCCTCTACTAATTTCTAGCACTTTTTAAGGTTATCAAGGGCCTTCCTACTCCTTCCTCTGACCCCACACTCAACGTAAATGTATCTCCCAACCTTGCAAGTATAAAAACTTGACTCGCTGTCATACTATGACAGTTATGCATAAGGTGGAGGACAGTCATAGATGTTTTGCCATTTGGGATTGTTCATGGGCTTCCAAACCTTGGATCATGTTTTTAGTATCTTCACACACCCATCTAACTCTTCACCAACCTTCCAAGACTTGATCTTTGTATTCACAACCCAACTTGCCATCAAACCACCGTTCTGTCAGATTGAGACACCAAAAAAATTAGTCCCTTCAACTCATGTAGCATGTGCAAAAGTTGTCAGAGAGATTTGTAATGAAAAAGAAAACAAAATACATGATTAATAGGGTCATTCCACACTCTAGCATGGATTTTTCAACGTCGAAATGACCCGACAACTATTTTTGACTGTCTTGAAAAAGAAAACAAAATACATGATTAATAGGGTCATTCCACACTCTAGCATGGATTTTTCAACGTCGAAATGACCCCACAACTATTTTTGACTGTCTCGGGTTACCCTAGTTTAGGATATTGATAGTTTTTACCAAACCTGGTATATCTTTACCAAAGAAAAATGAAGGGGAATGACGCCCCTTTCATATCCAACTAGTTTACAACAATGGGAAGAAGGATTTCATAAAAAAAAACTCGGAATAACAGACTATAACGTTTGATCAAAGCAAAGAAATTGCAGAACTCGATGTTTTTATTGATCTCGTTTTCTTATTACATCACCATACACTATCCAACCCCCACATTGATCAAGGATGGGCTATTTAAATTCTCTTCAATCCTCTTCCGACAGTTATAACTAAGATTTAAACTTGTATCACCAAACTAACACCTAGTCACCCAAGTAATGCAAAAATTGCTTGTGACAATTTTTGTCATTATGGATAACTTTTGCATAAATTGACTCCAAACCTAAAATGGGACCTATATGGATTCAAACCATTATGAATACATTCTAGTAGGCCCAAATTCCCCTTATACATGGTGGATCATCCCATTGTATGCCTTAAATACACTTTCACCTAATAATTTGACAATTTTGACAACAATGAGACAATCAGGACCTCAACTTGAACTTAGAAATTACAAATTGGTCTTCAAGGACCTTATTACATGAAGAATGGTCTTCCAAGACCTTATTTCATCTTGACATGACATTGAAATGTAAAATAACCCATGATGGCCAAATAGGTGCATATGACCACCTAGGTGCCCCTGCACCATATTGTGCCTAGTTATTAAGTTTACTCATGATAATAGAAATATTTAATCATTCTCACCTAAATATATTATGTTATGTTCTATTTATTAAATAATTGATTAATGGTAGTTATGTTCTCCTTCTATTTAGTCAATGCCACCTTTGTCTCAATTAAATTGAATTAAATCACTTGAGGAAGAGTTTGAGCATTAAATTTACACATCTTGGACATGTCATATCCTTAATTTATGCATTCATAAACATTATATATTTTTAATTCTTTGTAAATATACTCCATTATGGTAAATATAGAATTTCACTAAACTTATTGATATTAGATCATAAGAAAGAAGAATAAAGAAGAAAGTGGTGAAGGTTCCTAAGTTTGTTTCAAATGATGCTTAGTATTAACTTTGTTTATCTATTAGGTAATTGTAATGTTTCTTGCTTTTTGGTATTTTTTATTTTATCTAGTATGTTTGGTTATCTTGTAAGTTGTTTATTTCTAGCTTTCTCTCCAAGCCTCTAGGTTGTCTTTTGACTCTCTATGTGCTAATCTATATGGGTTAAAGGCGCTTCCCCTACTTTAATAAAAAAAAAATTATAAGAACTATCACAACACAACATTTTAGCAGTGGACTTTATAATAGTTTTTGAAAAATTAAAATACACATAGGATGGGAGCAAATCCATAAACATTTATGGTTCAAATAAAAATTTAAAATCAAAATGCATATAAATAATTACTCATAATCGATATATGTATATTTAAGGTTCAAATATTTATGATTTCTATAGAACTTACATACATCACAAACTTATAGCATGTATCAAAATACATAGATAAACAATTTAGGACCCAAAATTACCTTAATTTTTTTAAAACTTTTTTTTATAGCCGAAGCAAGAAAATAAATAGATAATAAGCCATGTTGGTGTAATTATTTATTCATCTCGGATATAATTACGCTTTACTTGAGTTTACTTAGGTACATGCACAACATTGTAGTTTGCATTTGATACACTTAGGGAGATGTGCTACATTGGGAGTGTGTATGTAGGAGAATTTCCACCTTTTATGGTGTGATCTTATTATTACTCTATCATATCCACTTATTGTGGAGTGATAATTCCACCTTCGGTGGGTGATTCACATCATGTGGAATATTTTACTATTTCTCCTACCTACCCCTACCTACCCTTGCATCTCATTGAGCCACATGTCATGATTGTGTGCTCTCTTGTCTCTTAGCCTTGCCTTTATAAGCGAGCTCATCTACATTGCATGTAACAACAATCTTGATGATCCAGTTGATCACATTTTTGCATCATTGATAGGAATATAGTTTATTCTTGTCACATTTTGTTCTCTCTTATTTTTGCTTTCCATTGTCTCTAGATCTTGGCAAATTCTCTCATCGTATCTGAGCCATTAGAGTGCCATTGGTTTGCCAATTGAGAGAAATTTGAGGTTTTGCATTTTGGAGCTTTCTATTGTAGGTTATTATTGGACCTTGTTGGGTCAAATCTGAGGTAACCATTGGATTGAGGAGGTTTGAGAAAGTCAGAATTGCCTTTTGTTTCGTCCAAATCTGACATCCGAGGCCAAATCTAGAGTCGTATGAAGGTGGAGGGTGGTGACTTGTCCTGAAAACAATCTACAATTTTGGAGCATTTTTGGCCAAATCTATCATCGCCATTGTGCTCAGAAGGCCCAAAATCCCCAAGATTGACTATCAATTCGTCAAAATCGGCCTCCGTTACCCCGAATGGAAAAAGTTTCCCCTCCCCGACTGCTGTACGGATTTGCAGGTACAGGTTTGAATTTTTTTTTTCTATTTTTATTAAATTTTCAGAAAAAAAATTAAAAAATAAATTGAATTTATTAAATTTGTTTAGGGAAGAGGTGGGGGCGCGTTATTTATTTATTTTGTTTTAAAAATCAAAAAAAAAAATTAGGGGGTTGATTTGGGCTTGCAAGTCTATAGCCAAAGTACTTGCAGAGGCAAGGACACCTACGTATAGCAAGCCTCTACAGCTAGTATGCAGGGACCCCTGCGTACTGCAGGCCCCTGCGGACGTAGGTAAACCTGCAGCCTGCAGGCCACCTGCGATGTCCTCATAGTTTAATAAAATTTTAAAATCATTTGTTTTAGTAAACTTTTTAATTTTGTTTTAATTAAGTTTTTAATTAATCAATTTTTAATTATTTTTTATTTTTTCAAAAAATCAAAAAAATTCTAAAAAAACATGTATTTTTTCTTTATTATTTTTTTTAAAAAGTTTTTTTTGGCATTTTCATAAATTGTTTTTATTAATTTAAAAAAAAAAAATCATGGAATAAGCAAATTGGGAACAATTTTTTCTTGTCTATCACACTTGTCTTGCAGTGCTTCCAACCGATAGCCAGGGGGGGGCCTATTGCTCCTATTTTTTGCTTGGCAACATTCCAATTGAAGGCATCTTCCTCTGCAGTATTCTATAGGGCTTCTTTGGTGGCATCATCTTTATGTTTCCCTATTTGTATGATCTTGCATGAGCAATGTTGTACTCGCACTATCATAAAGTGTCACACCTCTTTGTATCTTGTCTTTGATAACATATTTGATATAATCCTCTTGTACACGTAGATTAGGAAATATCTTGTGAGACTTGGTGCATGGTGCCAATTGAGACTTAGATTGTACACATTTGTGCATGGCTCCCATGAGACTTTGATTGTACTTGTATTTCTATCATTTACGAGTATCTAGTTGATTTTCAAAGCAAGTTGTCTCCATGCCTGATCTTCATTTTGTTGCACCGAGTGATTCATCGTCATCGAATTGGTACCAAGTTTTGTCACACTTTGATATTATTGGTGCAACATTGGCTCTCTTTCTTCCTAATAGGAAGGTATTTTGGTCAACATCATTGGACCATCTTTGTAGGAGATTTTACATTGAGGGGGGGCTTCATGGTCTCTCTTCTTCATCTCTCTTTTAGGGGGGGAGTTTTTTTCCATGTGGTTTTTCTCTCTTTCTCCGTTTGTGAGAGATTGCATTGGTTTGCGTGCATTTGCATTTGTACATGGGTACTTAACATGGCCTAGTAGCTAGGACCCATCTTGCATTGCTTAGTTTCATTGAAGACTTAAGTGCATTCCCCTAAGTTGCACTTATGGGGGGGTGTTGGTGTAATTATTTATTCATCGATATAATTACACTTAAGTTTACTTAGGTACATGCACAACATTGTAGTTTGCATTTGAGACACTTAGGGAGATGTCCTACATTAGGAGTGTGTATGTAGGAGAATTTCCACCTTTTATGGTGTGATCTTGTTATTACTCTATCATATCCACTTATTGTGGAGTGATAATTCCACCTTTGGTGGGTGATCCACCTCATGTGGAATATTTTACTATTTCTCCTACCTACCCCTACCTACCCTTGAATCTCATTGAGCCACATATCATCATTGTGTGCTCTCTTGTCTCTTAGCCTTGCCTTTATAAGTGGGCTCATCTACATTGTATGTAACAACAATCTTGATGATATAGTTGATTACATTTTGCATCATTGATAGGAATACAGTTTTTCTTGTCACATTTTGTTCTCTCTTATTTGTGCTTTCCATTGCCTCTAGATCTTGGCAAATTCTCACAAACCATTAAAAGAAGTCCTAAAGGGATATTAGATTCAATCATATATACTTTGAAATGATAGATTCTATTTAATATATAAAAAAAGAACAAAAAATTAAAAATTTATATTTTGATTGAGTTCATGCGTGTAATGTGAAATATAAATCCATATTTTGTTTTGATTTTCACTCCTACACTTCTTATCTACACTCTCTCTATCTAGTTTTTGGCCTCCATCCTATATCTTTTTCATAATTCAAAATATACATATCCTTTTTTTTAAAAGGGACCTCTATCAATTTCATAGATATAATTTCATATCTTCCATATTAGTAAATATGTCAAACTACTACAATATAATATTTTATAAGTATGCAAAAATCTAAAATATTATTGTTTGATGATTATTAGATTGCCTAGAGTAAAAAAAAATCATATGAAAAAAAAATACGTGGATAAATTCTATTAGGAAATAAATTAACACAAGGAAGAGGACAAGGTAATAGTTCAACATTGTGTCACAATTTAAACCAACTTATTAGTATAACATGGGAAATTAGGTGTTTTCAATTGAAACTCAATTATAGTCATGCATATTGTTAATTTTGTGCATCAGAATTAAAATTTATCTTCTTCTATGTATTATCTATCACTAAATTGTTGTATAAATCTGATTGTCTTCTTTTATGTTGCAGGAGAGGAAGAGCATTTTTATTTCAATGTCCATTCTCACACCTTTCATTTGGTATATGTAGTGGGTTGGGTACGGTCAAACGATGCCTTGACCAGCCATGTCTTTTGGACATGACCGATCAAGACATCACTTGATCGTGCCCCCTCACGATAATAAATGTTTGAATGAGAGACTTCATTTATCTCTCATTCAATCATTTATCTTACCAAGGCTATCATGCACTAACACTCCCTCTTAACTAGGTAAGATAAATGTAAAAGGTATTGGGAGCAATATTCATAAATCGTATGATGCTTATCTTGGGACCATAGTTTCAAGATGTGAGTTTCCTTTATCAGTGATTCTATTCACAAACTCTTGAGTGGATTGCCTCTATTGGCGATTCTATCCATAACCTCTCTTGTGTGGATTGCCTCAGTCGGCGATTCTATCCACAAGCTCTTGTGTGGATTGCCTCAGTCAGCGATTTTATCCATGAGCTCTCATGTGGATTGCCTCAGTCGGCAATTATATCCATGAGCTCTTACGTGGATTTCCTTAGTCGATGGTTCTATCCATGAGCTCTTGTGTGGATTGCCTCATGATAAGTTGAGACTTTGTCATGTTTTTATCATCAAAACTCTTAGGTTTTTGACATCTTTTGGTTTGCATGGTAGTAGTGAAGTAATGCAAATTGACTATATGTATTCCATGAGTTAAACCTGAACTTATGAAATCATGTTTGAACTTTGCTGGTCTATTCCTACAGCCATGCCATTTATTCCTGCAGCCAAATGATTTGTTCCTATTGCTATGCGGATTATTTAGGGTAATATCATATGTGAATTAATGAATGTATTAATTAAATAAAATACGTATGCATGTCCTTGTATGTTTTTTTTGTTGTAGTGCAGATAATAAATGATGTCGGAGTGGATATTCTCCTTTCTCGCTTGAAGAAGGAAGAATCATGTAAGAAATAACTGGAGATCAAGCTGAAGAGGAGCCGAGCGAGCGCAAGGTACGACATGAGCGGAGCAGCCAAGTAGCATTACGAAAGTTTAACTCTAGTGGGCATTGAATTCACAAAATATCACTATGGCATGCAAAGATTGTGGTTTGGTCTAGATCCACGTTTCCTGAAGCCAAGCTCTAGTTATCTTCTTCATTAGTCAATCATCTGCCTCTTCTTTTGGGCATGATTTGAGTTGTCCATTGTAGTTGATCTTTTATTTTTAATAAGCTCTTCCTTTTTTATTAGAGGTTAGACAAAATAGAAAAGAAATGGAGCAAAGAATTTTGATAAGCATTCTGGAGTTTTTCTTTTAAAACATATAATCATTTTCAAAAAGCAATGAATAAAAGATATGTTGTTCTAATCTGCTAAAAGTATTTTTCTAGAAGCTTGATATCACTCATCTAAGGGGGCCCACTTGGTGAGTGATCCTGTGTTTATGCTCATTGAAATTAGTTCTTCTTTAGTTGCAGTAGAAGTTTGTGCCTTGACTGTTCCTGCGACCACTAGAAATAGATCCACTGACTATTCCTGTAGCCAAGCCTAGACACAGAGTGATTTCTGTTATTTATATTAGATCATTCTAGCATTGTTTTTATAAGCTTTCTTGTAGCCTTCTATAATTTCAATTCTTGCCTTTCCTTTCTGCATAATGTTAGTTACTGTAGCAATGCAAAATAGCCATTGAAGGAGCTTAGTGCATATATAGTGCAAACCCATTTCAAGTTTTACGTCCCTGGGTTGATAACTAAATGAACACTAGCCATGAAAATAGTAACTTTACCAGATGAATGTCCAAACTTCGAGTTGAGATTTCAGTTAGAGTTATTATTATTATAGTTGGAGTAGACATTTTTGGTGTCGTTGCTGGGGATGGTGTCAAACTAAGAACCTTTTATGGTTATTATTGTTTCTAGTTAATTGCTTTTGAGATTCTTTATTGTTTGAAAATTTCATGAATCTGCATGCATAGAAGAAGAAGAGACCCCAGAGGTAGATTTTTGCCCACTCATCCTAATCATGTAGAAGATAATTTCCCAGATATAAATCCTTTTGCTGAACTTTACCAAGCCCCACATAATTTGAATCACCCTGAATCTGAATTTCTGGAAGGTAGTCTTTAGTTCCTCTTTGGTCTTCAAGAAGAAGAATTTCCTATTGTAACAACCCCCACAAGTCTAATGCAGGGGAACCCTCCTCTTGGTGGGAATAATCCACCACCACCACTAGGTCCAACATTTGAGTTTCCCATCTCTGATCAGCATGATAATGCTAATCTCAAGAACATTCCAACATCTTCACTCCCTAAATTCTATGGATTGGTGATAGAGGATCCAGACACATTTCTGTTTGAGTTTGATGTTCTCTGTAGGAGTTTTGACTATACTACAGATGCCCATAGACTCAAAAATTTTCTTGCCACTTTGAAGGAGTTATCCTTGAGATGGTTTATGAGCTTGGGTAGTAGCACAATCAATACATGGGATGAGATGAAACAATTGTTTCTTGCAAAATACAAAGATTATTGTAGAGGTACTGATCATCATGGGGATGCTATCTTTAGAATGACACAAACTGAAGATGAGAGTCTTGAAGATTACTTGGAAAGGTTTATGTTTAGTGTCAAAAAGTCCAAGCATAGCACTCTCAATGAAGATTCCCTCAAATTGATATTTTTGAGGGGAATCAGCAATGATTGCACTGATTCCTTGGATCTTATGGGAGGAGGTGACATTACACAATCCACTTGGGCTGAAATAAGACAAATTTGCAAGAAGTATTCTAGATCTACTTCTAAGAAGAATAGGAGATTTAAACCAGGGGCACCATTATCAGCATCTAGAACTAGAGTTTCTAGAATGGAACTTAGTCATCTATTAAAGGATTTCAAGGAGGACATTATAAACAATATGGCTACCCAGTTGGATACACTGGCAGCTAAGAAGAAGCATGAGGAAGCTGATGCATTCCTTGCAGAATTTTGTCCTCATTGTAAATAGCGAAAGAAAGATTGCAGATGTAAGATGGTTGCAAACATGGAGGTACCTGACTTCAAGCCAATTCAAGGTGAGGACAAGCAAGTCTTCTATGTTGCTCAAAGAAGACCAAATTTTCAAAGACAAGGTATGCCACCCGATCCACTTTCTTTTTCTAGTTATAGTGGAGATTCTTATGCACCAAATAACCAATGGCAACCACAATATTCTCAAAATATTGGCAACTACCAAAATTGGTATGGTTCACAAGGCCAAGGGCAACATTTTTCTAATCAAATGCCATAGTGGTAGCAGCCATAGGGGAACTAGTACACACCTAAGGGCCAAGGAAACCAGTTTCAAGGGAATTGGCAACCTACTTCTCAATGGAGGGGAAGCCAACCATGGCTAGCTCAATCTTCTGGTTATCAACCACCTATTCAGCAGCCACAACCTCTTGCTTTAATGCCTCCTCCTGCAGCTACTGTTGCATCACCTAAACCAACACAGTTGCCTACTCAACCATTGCCAAATCCAAATATCAAGTCTCAACAATAACAACAAGCTTATTCAGCTAATGTTAATCAGTACCCAGCCTATTCTTTATCACTAGATGACATTCACCTCCGATCTAGAACAAATTTACCTAATCCCTCCCATCCAGTTATCACTGAGGTACAGGAGGAGCAAGAAATCTCTAATCCAAAAGATACAATACCCCATAATCAAATATTGCCACCATTTCCCCATAGATTGCAAGAGAAAGAAGTCCCCACTGAACAACAACAAAGATTTGATATTATTGATCAATTGAAGCACATTGGTGTTAAAATTCCATTATTGCAAGCAATAAAGGATGTTCCCATATATGGTAAGGCATTGAGAGAAGCATGTCTAAAAAAACCTGGCAGGAAGAAAAAGGATCCACAAACAATGCATGTTATGGGTCAACTAGCTGATATTATGTTAGGTAAGATTGCCATCCCAAAGTATTTTGATCTAGGTTGTCCTATTGTGATTATAGTCATTAATGGCAGTCAAACAAAAAATGTTTTGATTGATTTAGGGGCAGCCATTAATGTAATGACAAGGGAAGTAATGAAACATCTTGAGATCAATAGTTTAAGGCCTACACCCACAGCTCTACAGCTTGTTGATGGCTCTACAATGAGACCTGATGTTATCATAGAGGATGTATTGGTTATTCTAGATTCTTGGGAATATCCTGTAGACTTTATGATTTTATCTCCAAAGGCAACATTAGAAGGATATCCGATCATTTTGGGTTGACCTTGGCTTTCCACAACTGATGCATATATTGGATGTAGATCAGGGGATATGACTATTTCAGATGGGAGTTCTACAAAAACATTAGCCTTGTATTCTCCAGCACAACCCCAGCTTGAACAACAACAAGTTGTTTGGCCTATCTTGGGAGAAGAATCTGAAGAAATTGACTCTATTAATCACCTTATGATGATTAATCAAAGACCACTCATGCAGTTATATGATGAGGAATCAATTCTTTATAAAATCCTAATAAATGAATTTATAGAAGAGCAAAAATTGCAGGAATTGGTTCTGAATATTGTAGGTTTGGACTTTCATGTAGCCACTGATATATTGCATACTCTGTTGCCACAGGAATTATCTTCTTCTCATTTTTTTGATATAAATGAGATTGATCTTACTATTAAGATAGAGTTGGAATGGAATAAATATTTGAATATCAATAGAGATCTATCAGATACTCAAAAAGAGGGCCTTGTGGACTTGCTGAACCTTCATAAAAATGCTTTTTCATGGGATTACAAGGATATGAATGGGATTGATACAGCAGTTTGTACCCACTATATTTATATAAAGGATAAGTGTTGCCTACTCAGACGACCTCAAAGAAGAATCAATCCTGCTTTGAAGGAGATAGTTAAAGAAGAATTACATAAATGGTTAAAAGATGGGTTTATCTATCCTATCTCTAACAATCAATGGGTATCACCTCTGGTGATATTCCTTAAAAAGGGAGGAAAATGGAGGGTATGTGTTGATTATAGAGCTTTGAACTTAGCAACAAGAAAAGATCATTTTCCATTGCCATTTATGGATCCGATATTAGATTCTCTAGCTGGTAAGAGATATTTTTCATTCCTTGATGGATTTAGTGGCTACAATTAGATCCAGATAGCCCCCAAGGATCAAGAGAAGACAACATTTACTTGCCCATGGGGCACATATGCATATTATGTTCTTCCTTTTGGGTTGTGTAATGCTCCAACCACTTTTCAAAGAGAAGTGGTTAGTATCTTTTTTGATATTTCTCAAGATATTACGGAAATTTACATGGATGACTTTACAACTTATGGTTCTGAATTTGATCAAGCATTGGGTAATCTGAAGAAAGTTTTGCAGCGATGTGAAGACTACAATTTATCTTTAAATAGTGAGAAGTGTTTCATCATGATGGAAGAAGGAATAGTCCTTGGCCATCATATATCTGTATAAGGCATCCAGGTGGATCCAGCAAAGATTGAGGTCATTCAACATATTAATGACCCTGTGAAGCAAAAAGATGTAAGAAGTTTTCTTGGTCATGCTGGATACTACAGATGGTTTATCAAAGATTTTAGTAAAATTGCAAGTCCCTTATATTCACTACTTACTAAAGATGCAAAATTTAAATGGACCCTAGCATGCAATGAAGCTTTCTTAAAGCTTAAGCATGCTTTGACTCAAGCACCAGTTCTTAAAGGGCCAAACTGGTCTCTACCATTCCAAATCCATACATATGCATCTGATTATGCAATAGGAGTAGTGCTAGGACAAAAAATTGGTGAATTGGAAAATGCAATATATTATATTAGCAAGAATTTGCAGGGACCTGAATTGAATTACACAGTTACTGAAAAGGAAATGCTAGCTGTCATATATGCACTGAACAAATTTAGACACTATATCACAAGATATCCCATATTTGTGCATATAGATCATACTGCAATTATATATCCCATGAATAAGCCATCAATCATTGGTAGATTAGCTCGTTGGTTATTGTTGATGCAGGAATTTGATATCACAGTTGTTGATAAATTAGGGAAGTCTAATGTGGCTGCAGATTACCTTTCACATCTTCAATTGCAAGAAGATTCTACAATAATCGATGACACTTTTCCAGATGAACATTTGTTTCTCATTCAAGCTTACACTCCTTGGTATGCTGATATTGCCAACTATTTAGCTGCAGCTAAGATGCCAATTTATTTCTCTCCTAAGAAAAAAAGGTTGCTAGTTGAAAAAAGTTTTAACTTCTCATGGATTGTTGATTGTCTATTTTATACTGGACCTGACCAAGTCATGTAAATATGTGTCAGAGAAGATGAAACATATGACATCCTACATGCATGTCATGATGAGCCATGTGGAGGTCATTTTGCTGCCAAAAGAACAACACTGAAAATAATCAATACAGGATACTATTGGCCCACATTATATAAGGATGCAAGTCAGTACACACGGAAATGTGACAAATGTCAGCGAATGGGAAGACCTACAAAATATGATGAGATGCCACTATATCCTCAAATATCAGTTGCACCATTTGACAAGTGGGGATTAGATTTTGTTGGCCCAATTGATCCACCTTCTAATGGCAGATCTTATATCTTGGTATATACAGACTATGTAACAAAATGGGTAGAAGCTCGTGCCATGACACATGCAAGAGATAATAAGGTAGCTGAGTTTCTTTATGAAGAGATATTTACAAGATATGGAGTACCAAGGGAAATAGTCTTAGACCAAGGACCTCAATTTACTTCAACATTGATAAAAGCTTTGGTCAATGAATACAATATAAGGCACAAAAAATCTACTCCATATCATCCACAGGCTAATGGACAAGTAGAAGTTACAAATAGAGAGCTTGAGGCTTTTCTTACAAAAACAATGTCTGTTCACAAGAAAGATTGGTCTCACTAGCTTTCAGAAGCAATTTGGGCATATAGAACAACTTGGAAAACACCAATTGGTTTCACACCTTTTGAGATGGTTTATGGCAAAACAACAATGATGCCTATTGAATTTGAGCATAAAACCCTAAGGACAACTTTGCAATTAAATATGACATTGTCTAAAGCACAGAAAGAACACATTCAACAATTAAATGCTCTAGATGAATGGAGAAAGATAGGTGTTCAATAGATAGAATTGACTCAAAATCAAAGAGCAAAATGGCATGCTAAATATATCAGGAAAAGAAATTCAAAGTTGGTGATTGGGCACTACTTTATGATTCCAAATATAAAGATGCTATGGGAAAGCTTCAACCCAAGTGGTTAGGTCCATATGAGATAGAAGAAGTTTTCCAGAATGGAGTTGTTCATTTGTCCACAATTGATACTGTTCAATTTAAACTCTTAGCAAATGGTCACCGACTACGTCTATATCATAAAATAGCTACTAAAGAAGAGTTCCTGCAGCAGTTTACTCCACAAAGTGACATAAAGGTTCCTGCAGCAACTGACAAGGTTCCTACAGCAACTGACAATGAGCCCACAGCAACTCATGAGCTTCCTGTTGCAATTGAGCAAGGTAATAAAGGTAAAGTTCCTGCAGCCTCTGCAGTGAACATATTTGCTGCTTCATAATAAAATATTTCCATATTATATGGGAATATTCTTCTCCGTACATAAAATCCCATCCACGACATTCCATCCCACGTTCTTACCTGTCATTTCATTTCATTTCACCATCATTTTCGAACAATTGCAGGTATGTGTATATTGTGTTTTGTTTTAATTATGCATTTATTCGTTCATTATGATTATATCCTGTTTAAATCCGCTCCACTACCCAAAATCTTGTCAGCTTGTGCAGACACGTGCTAGGTTAAGTTTGGGGGGGGGGGGTGCTTCATGGTTCAGTTTCCAAAGTGATTAATTATCAGTCCTTTTTGGTACTCTGAATTGATTTTTTCCCATCATTACTTATTATGTTATTATTTCACGCAAGTGAATAATAAACTCTACCACCAGAATTGAGATATGTAAGGGAATTTCAATTTAGCAAGACTGTCTGATATTTTAGTTCAGCTGTAGAGATAGAAAAATAGCAGAGTAAGAGATGGGTGGTGATCCAATTCGTCATGAGCCGATGGTTCATGAAGTGTTGTTGCATGATGCTCTTTGTGAGCATTATTTCAGACACCACGATTGGTTGGATTACTTCTTGAAAATCGGGGATTATAACGAAGAAATTACAGCAGCATTTATGCATTCCTTTAATGAAGGAGAGGCTATAGTTAAAGGTTTGAGGGTTATTGCTATGGAGCAGCGAATAGCAAAAGTAACGGGGTTGCTGCAGGAAGGAGAACTCTTTCCTGAATCAAAAGATGCAAGGAGTGCCAGGGTAGAGTTCACAATTCCCACGGATGAACCTTTAATGGTGGACAAACAAGGAACTAGAAGGGTTTCTCTACCCACACATTGGCCTCAAGTAGCTTTGTATGTTATGAAATACATTACATGTGAAGGGTGATATTCAAATTTGCAATCACCTCATTTTAAATTACTTAGTCATCTGCGGCATGGCCGATGAGTGAATGTTCCTAATTTCTTATACCACCTCATTTCTACAAGTGCTAAGGAGACACGAAAAAATGGAAATCACTCTGTTAGCCATCATGGATTGGTTAAGCTACTTGTACAATGGTCCCTGAGAGATGTCTCACAAATGGAATGGAGTGTATTTGAGGATATACAACAATTTAGGGTTGAAGATGTCCCTGTTGCAGATAACCCACCGGTTGAGGAAGAAAATGTTGCATAACCCTCTTCCCCCGTAGTTGTTGTAGATGAGGGTTTGCTTGTTGTTGAAGGAGTTGCGGTTATTATAGAAGAAAAGACAGTGGAATCAAGTGAACAACCCTCTACTTCTCTTCGAAGAGATTTGCCAGTTCTGCGAAGGAAGGGGAAAGAGATGGAAAGGGATGAAATAGATGAAGAACTTATGACCCAGCCGCACGTAACTCATATTCCTCCTGTAGCCAAGAGGCGTAGGACAAAAATAAAAACTCCAATAGCAACTGAAGCAACTCCTATAGCCATTCCAAAAGTTTATGTAAGAAGAACACGTAGCAAGACACAGAAGATTCATCCTGGGGGTAATCTGATAGAGGTTATTACAGTGGAAACTTCAGGAGAAGGAAGCCCTGTAGAGGATGAAATCCAAGAAAATGTTGCTGAGGATAAACTTACAAATCTTGCTTTTGTGGCACAACAATTTGAAGAAACTGTTGAAGATATCCTACAGCAGCCTGATGAAAATATTGGAGAGATGCCAGCTCAGATTAAGGAGTTTATTGAGGAAATCCTATGGTCTAAGGTAGTACCTATTAGACCTCCTTCATCCCTAAGTAGTTTATCTATTGCTTTAACATTTTATAGACAATGGGAAATAGAGAAGGCTAAGTTGCAGGGGATTATTAATTGTAGCGTCCTAAAATTATGACACTTGCAATTTCGACTGCATTTCGGTCTTCACGATGGCGACGCAACACGCAACCTGAATGGAGACCCCGAAACCTGATTATGACACTGAAAACTGCATTTTCTTGCACCCTGGCCTGAACCTCCTTGCACCCTGCTGTCTCGGGAGGTGGGACCAGAGCGCCCAGCGCCCTGGTCCTTCAGGACCAGGGCGCCCAGCGCCCTAGTCCCCCAGGACCATGGCGCCCGGTCTCCTTTGGACTTCGGGTCTTTTTGTTTGCAATTTGGAAAATAAACTTTCCTGGTCGGCCTAAGGTCGGGAAAATCAGTCTATCAGCCCTAATCGACAAGTATATAAACTACATTTTCCTCTTTCATTAGAGATGATGGAAAAGGCGTGGAAACTATACTCAAGCATTCAAGCATTCAAGCATTCCTTCAAGCAATTGATCATTTCAAGTCTCCATTCAAGGCTAAGTGTTGCATTCAAGACAAGGATTCAACCATTGAAGAGGAGATCACTTACTACATACAACATACAAACATACAACAAACAACAACATCTAGACCTTCGCACATAAGGATACAAACATCCTTAGAACAAGGTATTAGTACTTGTTTTACAGTCATTTACATTTACAGCACTTGCTCATTTCTTGGTTAATTCCAAAACTGGGGTTTGACCTAAAGGCAAACCCCTAATCCCTAACCCCCCAATCGTCTTCTCTTTTCTGTGTGTAGGTTGCAGGTACGCGGTTGAAATTAAAGATCTGGAATCCTTGTGCAGAGACGAATAGATCCCCCTTCATTTCACGGATTTTTCGGAGGACCGTGGCACCGGGCGCCATCGTCCTGACAACTTTTGCTCAAATTTGTAGGACAGTGCCGTATCAACATTTTACTGCTAATTCCAGGTCCGCAGCTTCATCCTATATCCCTATCTTAGTTTATAAAGTGAATCTTTGTCACTTTCTATGCATTCCTAGCTTAATTCTTCTATGCACATTCTTTACAAAAGAGGGTAACCTTGCTTTCTTAACCTTTGAAACTCATTTAGCATCCAATCTTGCATTGCGTGGGATTGGATCTTGTGGGTTTCAACCCCTCTTTTGAATGTAAAGTCTCTTCCTCTAAGTGAAAACCATCAACCCTAGCGAGCCTCCCTTCTCTCTCCTCGGAGTTGGAAGAGGGGAGAGCAACTAGGGTTCGATCGCGATTTTTCGCTTTACATTTTGGTGAACCTGACGTGAACATCCTTTCTGATTTTTCATGCTTAGATCTGAAAAAATTGATTACATTTCCATGTTTGATCTTTTGCAAAATTTTAGAGGTGATTGCATAAAAACCCTAAAATTTCTTTTTAGTAATTAAACTTGTGAAATATTTAAATGTTAATGCTTGTTTCAGATCTATCCTTCTATTACAAATTATCAATTCATATTTGTGCTTTAATTTTGAAAATTAAGTGGTTAAGTGTCAAAACCCTAATTTTTGAAACCCTCTTGATTCAACCTTTGTCCGACAATTTCACTGATCAAAACATCTCCAAATCAGCTGTAACTTTGGATTCCGCAATAAAATCACAATATCTTTCATCCCTGAAAATTTGGAAAAAAGTTGCGAGGACCGTGTGCACTCCGAGAGCCATCGTCCCCGACATTTTTTCCGAAATTTCGAGAGCTAGATCTTACTGTATTTTCCTGCTAAAATCCAGAATTTTGGCTGATTTTATCAATTTTAACACCTTCAAAATTAAAGTCAAAGTTGGTTTAGGGATTGCTTGGATTAACGCTTCTAATCATTCAAAAATCATTGAAACTGAAATTTTGTGTCAAAATTGTGTTCGTATTGTCCTAAATCTGAAAAGTGTGTTTGCATTCATTCGAAACTTCAGTGCTTTATTCAAATTCTTACAATTTGTGACTTTTGAAATTAAGTGCTTAATTACAACAACTTTGATTTCCGCTTTCAAAATTGAATTTTGCGTGAAATTGAGTCAATTCTTAAATTTCAAAACTTGCATTGCTTTTGACATTCCCTCTAAAATCATAAAATTCAAAATTTCAGTTTCCCTCTTTTTTTTCAAAATTCAAATTTTGGATTTTTCGACAATCTTGGTAGGGTTCAATTTTGAGATTGCAACTTTAATTTGGCCTACCTACAGATCGTAAAATCACTCAATTTTTTCAGATTAGCTTTAAAATCATCATACCTTTCATCCCTGCAAATTTCAAAAAAAGTTGCAAGGACCGTGTTGCACCCCAAGCGCCACGGTCCCGGACATTTTTTTTGAAATTTCAGGAGACTGTCGTGATTGCATTTAACAGCTTAAATCCAGAAGATTGGCTGATTTTACTGAAAATTGCTGCCTCTAAATTCAAAACTTTCTCTCTCTTTCTAGTGCATGAGTTTTACAACAATAAGCCCTACTTACACTATTCCCGTTAGACGAAGCCATAGAATTAAGTCTTTCCGAGGTTTAATTACCGAGGAGATGGAACCTAATTTGAATAGCCTTTTTAACGAGGACATGGGTAATTCCTCTAATCCTCCTAATGATGAAGAAGCTCTCCATGAGGTTTCTGAAGAACAAATTTTGAAATTGGATAACCAATTTGATGATTTTCGACAATGGATGTCTCAAGAATACCCTGATAGTCAAGCTCTTCCTTTAATTGAGGGTCTAAAACGTATGCTTCAAAGTGATAAGAATGGAATTGATATTTTGTGTGGTATTGCACACATTGTGGATTCAAATGTGATGCCTATGAAAAGTTGTGCCGAAACCTTAGGTTATACACAACCTCCTACTCAAGACAATCATTCTATTCCTTTGATGACTTCTATTGCTAGCATACCTACCTTTACATCAAACATAATGGCTACTTCTATACAAGATATTCCTCCTATGATCACTAGTCATGGGGGCAATCCTCCCTCTTCTTCAATTAACCCTCTTCCTTCATTTAATCCGACTTCTTCATTCACTCCTTCAATGAGTGTCCCTATTATATCTCCACAAATGAACATGATGCAAGGAGGCAATTCATTCAATCATTCCATTCCTCCTTGTAGTGTTCCTCTTGTCCAATCATCTCCTATGACTAATTATCATAGGGTCCCACCACCTTACTCTTTACCTTCTTTCAATAACATAACACCTCCATCTCAATCTAACACATCTAATATGAACTCTTCGACTGAAGCGACCATTAACAATCTTGCACAAACTGTCTCTTCTTTACAACAACAAATTGCCTCTATGAATCAATCTAAGCTTAGTGTGCCCACATTTGATGTTGCGAGCCCACTTTCTCTTGACATTGTCCGACCTATTCCCCCTAAACATGTTGAAATTCCGCATTTGGAGCTTTATAATGGTAAAGGAGATCCTCTAACACATGTTAAGACCTTTCAAACAATATGTACCAACTTTGCTTATGACCAAAGGTTGCTTGCAAAACTGTTTACTAGAACATTAAGAGACAAAGCCCTACAATGGTATTGCTCGTTGCCTTCCTATTCTATTACTTCTTTCGAACAACTTGCAAATGCTTTCATTCAACAATTTCAAAACAATATAAGTCCTAAAGTTACTTTGATTGATTTAATGCATTGTAAACAAGGTGTTAAAGAAAAAGTGTCTGATTTCATTGGTAGATATAAGCATTTGTATGCTCAAATTTCTTTTCCCGTGCCTGACAATGATATTCAAAGAATCTTTATTTCTAATTTACAAAAAGATATTCGAGACAAACTCCTGTTTTCTGAGTTTACTTCTTTCCAACAGTTGTGTGCAACTCTTCACAATTATCAACTGACTATGAGTCAAATGGAACAATCACATCCTATGGCTCTGAGTGATAAGGGTGATAGCAGTCAACAACCATTTGGGAAGTTTAAACCGTACAGAGATTCCATCAAATTCAATGAAAACATCATCAACAACAATGTGAATGCAGCATCAGGTGTGCCTCCTATTTCTAAATTTTTCAAGAAAGAAAGAAAGTATACTCCTTTGAATGAATCATTGCATAGTATTATGAATAAGTTATTGGAACAAGATGTGCTTACTCTTCCTCCTATAAGACAAATTGATCCTGCAAAGATTACTTCACCTTATTTTGATAACAAAGCATTTTGTCAATTTCATCGTCAGCCTGGGCATGATACTGAAAAATGTTTTTCTTTAAAGGGTAAAATTCAAGATTTGATTGATAATAATACTATTTCTGTTTCTGGAGTGAATGATAAAGGAAACACATCTGTAGCTCCTCCTAATCAAAATCTTCAGATTTTCACTGATCCATTACCTTCTCATACCTCTAATGCAATTGAGGCTAATGATTCCTCTCTCTCATCTGATGGTCTTGTGTCTATGGCTCCGAATGTGATTAACTTTGTAGAGCAACAAGAAAACCCTAAAGAACCTTCCATCATGTTTGATTCCAGTGAAACCATCAGGGCACCTGATGGTCCTTTATACATAGTTGCAAAAGTCAAGAATACACCTTGCCGTGGAGTGCTTATTGATCCTTCGTGCATGGTTAATGTTATTACTGAAGAATTTCTTTTTACTTTGAAATTGAATCAAGTGATCTATGACAAAACAGATGTGATTGTGAAACTATTTGATGCATTTTCTTCTCCTGCAATTGGTTCTATTACATTGCCTATTGAGGTCCATAATAAATCCCTTGATGTGAACTTTGCTATTATTCCTTCATCCGAACAATTTCGTGTGAAGCTTGGCTATCCTTGGCTATCTTCCATGAAAGCTATTGCTTCTCCTATTCATAAGTGTTTGAAATTTCCCCATAATGGTGAAGTTGTTACTGTCAATCATAGTCTCTTTAAACCAGCTGAAAGAACTTCTAGTGTTCCTATTGATTACTTTTGGCCTAAACAATTCCAATCTCTTCCTCCGCGAAGTGATCATCTTTTCAAATCTTATCAAAAGTGGAAAACAGATATGATCCTATTTCTAAGTGAACCTAGAACACCTAAACTTGATATTCCTATTGTTCTTGAGAAGGAAGTTCTTCCTTTGAAAGATAAAACTAATGTCTTTCCTCAAGAAGATTCTCAACCCATTCCTATGGATGTGACTATGTCTATATCTAATTAACTTCCTAAAAGTAGACCTATCCCTCCTCGTCATGATGGACTTGGTCTCCTTCCTAAACCAAATATTCCTCCCTTATATGGAGCAGTTCCTCCTCCTTCTTTTTATAGAGAGAAGAGACCTTCTTCTTCTCCCTTTATCCAGCCTAAGAGACCACAACCTAAACACCCAAGTGATAAGGATGAGAACATTCCTCCTCCTCAATCTTCTCCACTTCCTACTAAGACTAGACGAAATCGTTCTGCACGTGAACACCGACGAAAGCGTCGTCTTAGAGCTCAAGCAGCTGCTTCTCAAACTTTGCAATCTCCAAAAACACCTTCAACAAGCATTATTCCATTTTCTCCAAAATCTCCTAAACATAAGATGCATGATGGTCTTGATCCTGTGCGAATTAAAGACCCTATTTTTAGAAATCTTGATGATGCTATAGATGAAAATGTTATTCATGATGAAAATGTTACTTCTCTTGCTTCTGATAGTGAATATGAACTTGTTGATATTGATAACCATTTATCTAATGAATTTTCTAAAGCACTTATCCTAGCTCCTAGATAAGAACAACGTGGCTTGGAACATGAACATAGCCCTTGTTTGGATCTTGTGATAGCTCCATCTGCTGTGTTGAATGTTCCTCCTCTAGCGTGTTCCCTGCCTTCCCGAAACATTGATCAGCAAGATCGGGGGGTAGATGACGTGCTAGACTAGTTACATTAGCATAGCAGATTCTCTCCTGCTCTCTTGTGTTACTTCTTCTATATGTTATTCTCATTCTTCTATTTTCCTTAGTGTTGTCTACTTGAGGACGATGCAAAGAATTGAGATCTCTTTTGGTCTCTCTCATGTTGACTCAAAAGACACATGTGTTCCCTTCTTCTAGGTGACCTTCCTTGATTGGGGAATGAAGAACAATTATGCATGCATACATATGATATACATGAATTATCATACAGCATACTGACCCCGAGGAAAGCGAAGTCACCTTGTGCTTTGTGTTTTGTGTCTATTATCCTTGGGTTTATCTCACACTTGGGGGCTAAATCCTTGTGATAATGTGCTCCTTTCTCATTTCTTATATGTATCACTACCTTAAAGCAATCACCCTCGGTGAGGCATGTGCGATCGCTTTAACGTAGGGGGGCATACATCCCGTCCATATCTTTTCAAGATACTTGAAAATTTCTTGACAAATTTAGCTTTGCCTTGAAAATTTTTGATATCTTTCTTGCATGACTCATAGTGAGGGAACCTTACTACTGACAGTCATGGTTCTCCCTCATGATCTTCCCTTTTACTTTGTCAATCGAAGTCGTAAGATCCTTAGTCCACTGGGGGCTTGGTGTGTCTTGCCTCCTTGACGTGGTGAAAGTCTTTCAATGTTGTTTCCTTGTACTTTACTGGAAGTATGAGCATACATACTCCCGCTAAAGTGGGGGCTAAATGTAGCATCCTAAAATTGTGACACTTGCAATTTCGTTTGCATTTCGGTCTTCACGATGGCGACGCAACACGCAACCTGAATGGAGATCCCGAAACCTGATTATGACACTGAAAACTGCATTTTCTTGCACCCTGGCCTGAACCTCCTTGCACCCTGCTGTCCTGGGAGGTGGGACCAGAGCGCCCAGCGCCCTGGTCCTTCAGGACCAGGGCACCCAGCGCCCTGGTCCCTAGGTCCTATTTTGGGCCCGGTCTCCTTTGGACTTCGGGTCTTTTTGTTTGCAATTTGGAAAATAAACTTTCCTGGTCGGCCTAAGGTCGGGAAAATCAATCTATCAGCCCTAATTGACAAGTATATAAACTACATTTTCCTCTTTCATTAGAGATGATGGAAAAGGCGTGGAAACTATACTCAAGCATTCAAGCATTCAAGCATTCCTTCAAGCAATTGATCATTTCAAGTCTCCATTCAAGGCTAAGTGTTGCATTCAAGACAAGGATTCAACCATTGAAGAGGAGATCACTTACTACATACAACATACAAACATGCAACAAACAACAACATCTAGACCTTCGCACATAAGGATACAAACATCCTTAGAACAAGGTATTAGTACTTGTTTTACAGTCATTTACATTTATAGCACTTGCTCATTTCTTGGTTAATTCCAAAACCGGGGTTTGACCTAAAGGCAAACCCCTAATCCCTAACCCCCCAATCGTCTTCGCTTTTCTGTGTGTAGGTTGCAGGTACGTGGCTGAAATTGAAGATCTGGAATCCTTGTGCAGAGACGAACAGATCCCCCTTCGTTTCACGGATTTTTTGGAGGACCGTGGCGCCGGGTGCCATCGTCCTGACAAATTTTGCTCAAATTTGCAGGACAGCGCCGTATTGACATTTTAATGCTAATTCCAGGTCCGTAGCTTCATCCTATATCCCTATCTCAGTTTATAAAGTGAATCTTTGTCACTTTCTATGCATTCCTAGCTTAATTCTTCTATGCACATTCTTTACAAAAGAGGGTAACCTTGCTTTCTTAACCTTTGAAACTCATTTAGCATCCAATCTTGCATTGCGTGGGATTGGATCTTGTGGGTTTCAACCCCTCTTTTGAATGTAAAGTCTCTTCCTCTAAGTGAAAACCATCAACCCTAGCGAGCCTCCCTTCTCTCTCCTCAGAGTTGGAAGAGGGGAGAGCAACTAGGGTTCGATCACGATTTTCCGCTTTACATTAATAAACAACAAAAAGAAATTGAAAAGAGAGATAACAAAATTGACGAATTAGAGGCTAAGGTAGAAATAATTTTTGGCATGGTTCTTGAGTTGATGCAGTGTAGGGTACCTCCAAGAGTTTATGTAGTACATTTGAAAGAGTGGTATCTGAACTTCAAACTAAACCGCATTGTTAAGGACCTTAACCCCTTTTTAGAAACATCTGAAGAATTATTTTATTCTTGCCAAACCTCTCCACCTGTTGTGAAGAATTTTCTATGTGAGTTATACTTACATAGCTATGTTGTACCCTCAGATAGAGAGTGGAACCTTTTATTGTATATTGAGGATATCCATATCAAAGCTTTAATGTCATGGATCCAAAATGAGATTATCATGGGTACACAAGCCAAGGAGTATGAAAACTTAGAGCTTGACTATCCATTACCATTAAGAAGGGAATCAGAAGCACAAAGAGTTCTTTATTATGACTGGCAAAAGTTACTGGTAAGAGATGATGCTAGAAAATTAGTGCTTCCAATGAGAGAAGAAGTCTATCAAGCATATAAGCATTTGATTCAGACTGACAAGACAACTGCAATAGAAGGGTTAACTCAGTGCTGGAATAACTTACTGGAACAGTTAAAACAGGGAGAACCTTATTCACTGCAAAATTTTCATGCAGCCATGCAAAGAGCCCCCAGATACATATAGTTAGGCAGGGAGAAAGCCAACAACTGGCTACCATTGATCTTTCAACCCCCAATCCTTATGTGGCCACTTTTGGCATGTCAACCTATAGAGCAGAACTATGATGCAGTCACAAAAGAAACAACTAGATGGTCCAGGCTGGAAAAAAATGAAAGGATTTTATTGCAACTTGGCTTCACAGGGGACAGGTCAGGGCACCATAGGTGATTTAAGAGTTACAGCAAGAGTTAGAAATTTTCCTTTTGCTGTAGGATCAATAAACTCTTAAAGTTGGGGGGCATGATAAGTTGAGAATTTGTCATGTTTTTATCATCAAAACTCTTAGGTTTTTGACATCTTTTGGTTTGCATGGTAGTAGTGAAGTATTGTAAATTGACTATATGTATTCCATGAGTTAAACTTGAACTTATGAAATCATGTTTGAACTTTGCCGGTCTATTCTTGCACCAAAATGATTTGTTCCTATTGCTATGCAGATTATTTAGGGTAATATCATATGTGAATTAATGAATGTATTAATTAAATTAAATACGTATGCATGTCCTTGTATGTTGTTTTTGTTGTAGTGCAGATAATAAATGATGTCGCAGTGGATATTCTCCTTTCTCGCTTGAAGAAGGAAGAATCACGTAAGAAATAACTGGAGATCAATTTGAAGAGGAGTCAAGTGAGCGTAAGGTACGGCATGAGCAGAGTAGCCAAGTAGCACTATGGAAGTTTAACTCTAGTGGGCATTGAATTCGCAAAATATTGCTACGACATGCAAAGACTGTGGTTCGGTCTAGATCCACGTTTCCTGCAACCAAGCTCTAGTTATCTTCTTGTAGCGTCGTAAATTGTACGCACTTGCTAGGGTGGTACAATTTCACACCTAGTTTAGCACCCACCTTGGCGCATTTTGTATTTTGAATTGCATTTCCCCTTTAGCACTTAATTAATTAAATTAATTAGGTCTAAGGTCCTATTTTATCATTTCCTACATCATAAAGTTGGGCCCTTTCATTAAAGTGTACCCTTTTCATTTTATTCCTCCAATACATCATTTAATCAAAAACCCTAATTAGATCCTATTTTGAACTTGGGGGCTTGATTTCGGGGTCCAAAACATCGCGAAATCACCTGTAACTTCGGGATTCTCTCTAAAATCATCATATCCGACGGCCCTGAAAATTTGGTGAAAAGTTGTCGGGACCATGGTGCCCGGAGTGCAACATGGTCCCGGACATTTTTCCCGAAATTTTAGGAGCACGATCCAATCATAAAATAAAGCTTAACCCCAAGAAATTGGCAGGATATTCAATCTCTAGGTCGGCCAAAAGTTGAAATTAAGACCTAGGCTTTCATACATAAGAGCTCTCTTTCTTCATTTGAAAGGGGCCGATTTTTGGTTTTCAGGAACCTCATATGCAGCGAAAGAGCAGATCTTTGAAGACTTCAACAACATTCAACATCCTTCTATCAAGCATTTATCAATTTCATTCATCCATTTAGGGCTTGGAAGACATTGAAGAACAATAGGAGATTACCGACTGAAGATTGGCTTGTACTCCTCCCTTGAGGGTTGGGTATGATTTCATGTTGTTTTCATGTCTTTGCATAAGCTTCAATATATCCTTTATTCATGCTTTAGATCACTTTGCATCTTGATTTAGAGCATTTACATTATCATTTACAAGCAATTAGGGTTTACTTTCTAGGTTGCTCTAGTTTGCTTTCTTGCATTTAAGGACCTTGCACACACACTAGGTCTGCACACACAATACATTTTACAATACAACTTGGCTATTCGTGGAGGTGGAAATCACCGAAGCGGGGGTTTGACTAAGGCAAAACCCTATATAGCCACCCAAACACCTTTTCAGATATAAGTGCAGGTTTCGGGACTCGGACGACGCCGCAAGTTACAGATCCGGAAGAAGCAGACGGAGACTGAACTTCACACCAAATTTCAGAGCAAAAGACCAGGACAGGGGCGTGGGGCGCCTTGGTCCTGCCAGGACAGGGGCGCTGGGCGCCCTGGTCCTCCTGACAGACAGCATTTTTAGCATTTTTGACAGCTTTTTCCAAAGTGCAAAACAACGGTTTTCGGAGCAGTTTCAGGGGCAGAATCAGGATAGTGGTGCCCGCGCCCTCGTCCCGAACATTTTCACTCAGATTTTAACTCTGAGTACGCATTTGCATTCTTGTCTCATCCTTGTATTTATAGCTTTCCATCATTTAAGTTCAATTCTATAATCTTGTTATTAGTTCATACTTACACTTTGGGGTTAGGGATTGAACTTGCATCATTTTATCTTTCAATTACAACAAGGGAATAGAAATCCTAATAGGTATCCCGTGGCTCTCTCTTCCACAAAAAGAAGTAGCCAATTGTGTGATACCTCTAGGCTCTTTCGTATTCCACAAGTGTGTGGTTGAAAGTGGGATTAGGGCATGTTTGCTTAGTGTCACTTTTTCTCCCACACATTTTGGTGAACCCGACGTGAAATTCCAATCTTCTCTAATTCTGATCTATGTTTTCAAATTTGAGTGTTTATGCTATTTACAAGTTTTAATTTCTTGCAAGATTCAAAAAAATTTAGAGGAAATTTTTGCTAAAACCCTAATTTTTCAATTCAAAGTTGAACTTGTGGATAGCTTAATTGGGATCAATAATTTCAAATCTGATTTAGGAACTCATTTGAAACATAAACTTCATTTTCTAAATCTACATTCTAAGTGCTTGCATTGGTTAAAATGAAACATTTCCTTCTATTTTGCATGTGTTATCATTTGAAAGAGGAAAATTGTTGTCATGATGCATTCATTTCATAGATGTGATAATGGGTTAGCTTCTCTTGTTTCAATTTTTCCTTCTCCTAAAGAACCTCCCCCTATCTATAACAACATTTTAGTGCCTAAAAGAGTTGCTATCAATCCCTTTGAGACTCTCCCATGCTCTAAGGATGAAGACTTTAAGATTGATCTCGACAATTCTCCTAAAATGTGCCCTTCCTATTTAGCTATCCTAGAGGAAGAGAATGATATCATAAACACCTTTCTTAATGTTACTTCACCTTCCCTCCATGATGCCTCTCTAAGTGAAAAGGTATTGATGGACATTGAATTATTTTCTCCTAAAGTTGGTCCTTCCAATGGGGGCATGCTAGTGCAACAAGAGGTTATGAACACTTCTTTCAAAGATCTCCTTCCTAAGCATGAATCTTTGGAGAAATATGTTCATGTTCCTCCTAAAAAACACTCCCTTCATGAGGATCCTTTTGTGCAAGAAGATGACATTATCCCTACATTTCCTAGTGATGGCATTTCCTTTTCCAACAAAATCCCCACTAGAGATGATGAATTAATGATAAATGCTTACCCTTCTCCTAAAGTTTGTCATACCCATAAGCATCCCTTAGAGAAGGAAGATGAAATAATAAGCAATTTCCTTAATTCTCTCTCCCATAAAGATCATATTGAAAATATTTTGAGGAAAGAGGATGAGTTTAACACATCTATTGATGCTCTCCTTCCTAAGGATGAGGAATTAATAAACAATGTTATCTCCTCTCCCTAAATTGACAATACTTCAAACATTCCTTTCAACAACCTCACTATTTGGGATGAACCATTAGAAGAAGGTATAGATTATTCTTTACCCTTAGCCAAAGGGGATGAAATCAAGATTGAAAACTCCCTTGATAGTTTCTCACCTTCCTTGAATCTCAATTATTCTCCCTCTCCTCAACTTGGTTCTACTCATAAGGATACCCTAGTTCAAAGCAAGATGCTTAACATCTCTTTCAAAGATCTCCCTCTCAAAAGGGAGACTTTAGAGAGTAATGTTGATCCTTCTCCTAGAGAGTTTATTCCCCATGTAGATCCTTTGATGATAGAGGATGATATGACCTTTCCTAGTATTACTCTTCCTACTAGAACATCAATGCCTACCCCTTGTCTCTCTCCTAAAATTGATTTAATCCATGATAAGATTTTAGTGCAAGAGAAGACTATCAATAATTCTTCCAACACTTTTGTTCATTCCTCTAAACCATCCTCAATCAATTTGATACATGTGAATGAGACACCTAACAAACCTCTCTTCACTGTCCAAGGTGCTTGTCCTTCTCAAAATTCTCAACCTTTAAATAAGCCTATCTTAGTGGTTCAAGGTGGTTATGCTAATGATTCTTTTTGCACTCCTAAGAAACCTATTATTACTGTGCAAGGAGGTTATTCTTCTAAGAGCCCTTATGAGTATGCTAAGCAATTGACTAGAGAGAGTTATCATGCGGTTGCTCATACCTATAACACAAGAAACAATAGGCAACCTAATCCTCCTCCAGTAATCCCAACTTCACTTCCTCCTTCCCAACCTATTCTTCCTCAAGCTCCACGTATTTCACAAGTTCTTGGTAAGGAATATGATCTCATAGAACAACTTAAAGCTACCCCTGCTAAGATATCCCTTTGGGATTTGATCCAAACTTCTTCCGCTCATCATGGAATGTTACAAGATGCCTTGAAAGATTTGAATGTTCCTCCACCTAATACATCTAGTAATATAGTGTCTTTGGTTAATTCTGTGATGAATCCTAAAGCTCAAATTGTGTTTACCCAAGATGAGTTGCCTACTAGTGAAATTCAACAACAATATGATCCCTTGATGATTGTGGTTATCATAAATGACACTGCTATAAGACGAACACTGGTAGATAATGGCTCTGGCCTTAATGTGTGTAGCATTAATCTATTGCATAAGATGAATGTGGATACATCCCTTATTGAGCCTGACTCTCATCCCATTCGAGGCTTTGACAATGTGGCTAAGACTTCATTAGGTATTATCACCTTACCCATCACAGTGGGACCTGTTACTTTGCCTACTCCTATCCATGTTATGTCGGGAAATCTAACATACAACTTGTTATTAGGGAGGCCTTGGATTCACAGTATGCAAGTTGTCCCCTCTACATTGCATAGACAAGTTAAATTTATTTATAACAATAAGACATATACCTTGATAGGTGATACTATTCTTCAAGCTTGTTTGCAAACATCTACTTCCAAAGGGAGTTCTTCTAAATCTTCCTCTTCTAATGATGACTCTTTAAACAAGATACCTATGGATAGCTTAATTGGGATCACTAATTTCAAATCTGATTTAGAAACTCATTTGAATCATAAATTTCATTTTCTAAATCTACATTCTAAGTGCTTTCATTGGTTAAATTTAAAACATTTCCTTCTATTTTGCATGTGTTGTCATTTGAAAGAGGAAAATTGTTGTCATGATGCATTCATTTCATAGATGTGATAATGGGTTAGCTTCCCTTGTTTCAATTTTCCCTTCTCCTAAAGAACCTACCCCCATCTATAACAACATTTTAGTGCCTAAAAGAGTTGCTACCAATCCCTTTGAGACTCTCCCATGCTCTAAGGATGAGGACTTTAAGAGTGATCTTGACAATTCTCCTAAAATGTGCCCTTCCTATTTAGCTATCCTAGAGGAAGAGAATGATATCATAAACACCTTTATTAATGTTACTTCACCTTCCCTACATGATGCCTCTCCAAGTGAAAATTCATTGATGGACATTGACTTATTTTCTCCTAAAGTTGGTCCTTCCAATGGGGGCATGTTAGTGCAACAAGAGGTTACGAACACTTCTTTCAAAGATCTCCTTCCTAAGCATGAATCTTTGGAGAAATATGTTCATGTTCCTCCTAAAAACACTCCCTTCATGAGGATCCTTTTGTGCAAGAAGATGACATTATCCCTACATTTCCTAGTGATGGCATTTCCTTTTGCAACAAAATTCCCACTAGAGATGATGAATTAATGATAAATGCTTACCCTTCTCCTAAAGTTTGTCTTACCCATAAACATCCCTTAGAGAAAGAAGATGAAATGATAAGCAATTTCCTTAATTCTCTCTCCCCTAAAGATCATATTGAACATATTTTGAGGAAAGAGGATGAGTTTAACACATCTATTGATGCTCTCCCTCCTAAGGATGAGGAATTAATAAACAATGTGGTCTCCTCTCCCGAAATTGATAATACTTCAAACACTCCTTTCAACAACCTCACTATTTGGGATGAACCATTAGAAGAAGGTGTAGATTATTCTCTTCCCCATGAGAGAACCCTATCCAAAGGGGATGAAATCAAGATTGAAAACTCCCTTGATAGTTTCTCACCTTCCTTGAATCTCAATTATTCTCCCTCTAAAAATAAAGCATCTCCCTCTCCTCAACTTGCTTCTACTCATAAGGAAACCCTAGCTCAAAGCAAGATGGTTAACATCTCTTTCAAAGATCTCCCTCTCAAAAGTGAGACTTTAGAGAGTAATGTTGATTCTTCTCCTAGAGAGTTTATTCCCCATGTAGATCCTTTGATGATAGAGGATGATATGACCTTTCCTAGTATTACTTTTCCTACTAGAACATCAATGCCTACCTCTTGTCTCTCTCCTAAAATTGATTTAATCTGTGATGAGATTTTAGTGCAAGAGAAGACTATCAATAATTATTCCAACACTTTTGTTCATTCCTCTAAACCATCCTCAATTAATTTGATACATGTAAATGAAACACCTAACAAGCCTCTCTTCACTGTCCAAGGTGCTTGTCCTTCTCAAAATTCCCAACCTCGTGGTTCAAGGTGGTTATGCTAATGATTCTTTTTGCACTCCTAAGAAACCTATTATTACTGTGCAAGGAGGTTATTCTACTAAGAGCCCTTATGAGTATGCTAAGCAACTGACTAGAGAGAGTTATAATGCGGTTGCCCATACTTATAATACTAGAAATAATAGGCAGCCTAATCCTCCTCTTGTTACTCTAGTTTCTCTTCCTAATCCTCAACCAATTCTTCCGCAAGCTCCACGTATTTCACAAGTTCTTGGTAAGGAATATGATCTCATAGAACAACTTAAAGCTACCCCTGCTAAGATATCCCTTTGGGATTTGATCCAAACTTCTTCCGCTCATCATGGAATGTTACAAGATGCCTTGAAAGATTTGAATGTTCCTCCAGCTAATACATCTAGTAATATAGTGTCTTTGGTTAATTCTGTGATGAATCCTAAAGCTCAAATTGTGTTTACCCAAGATGAGTTGCCTACTAGTGAAATTCAACAACAATATGATCCCTTGATGATTGTGGTTATCATAAATGACACTGCTATAAGACGAACACTGGTAGATAATGGCTCTGGCCTTAATGTGTGTAGCATTAATCTATTGCATAAGATGAATGTGGATACATCCCTTATTGAGCCTGACTCTCATCCCATTCGAGGCTTTGACAATGTGGCTAAGACTTCATTAGGTATTATCACCTTACCCATCACAGTGGGACCTGTTACTTTGCCTACTCCTATCCATGTTATGTCGGGAAATCTAACATACAACTTGTTATTAGGGAGGCCTTGGATTCACAGTATGCAAGCTGTCCCCTCTACATTGCATAGACAAGTTAAATTTATTTATAACAATAAGACATATACCTTGATAGGTGATACTATTCTTCAAGCTTGTTTGCAAACATCTACTTCCAAAGGGAGTTCTTCTAAATCTTCCTCTTCTAATGACGACTCTTGAAACAAGATACCTATGGATGAATCATCACCCTCTGATAATCAAAATTCTTTGGATGAGCCTAAAGCTCCTGAAGAAGATCCTTCTCGACTTGAATCTACACATGAAAAGGCTTCTGATCCTGAGAAGGTTCTCGCAAAAGACGATTGGGGATCCCTTGATCTTAATCCCACCTTTGTAGGTGTATATAGGGTTCCTCCTAGAGATCTTAAAGGTAAAAAGAAGGAAGAAACTAGAGATCAATCAGTCTTACTTGAACCTATGAGCAATAATTTTGTGGCCGCTTCTCAAACTTCTTCTCCTCACACCTCTAATTATGAAGAGTTTGATTCTTTGTCTTATGAAAAACCACCTTCTCTTCCTGAAATGGCTGATCGTTATGGTCATGGTTTTCGCATTTTTGCTAAGCATGGGTATCATGGAAATGGTTGTGGTGCTCATGAACAAGGGATAAAAGTTCCTCTAGAGACTAATTTTCACAATTATGCCTTTGGACTCGGCTATAATCCCTGCAAACATACCAAAGCATCTAAAAGACCATCTCTCAATGTGAATGCTATATTTAGTAGTGATGATGATCTCACTTCAACTAAATCATCTTCTACTTCTATCAACTCTCATTCCCCTCATAAGGAAATCTTGGCAATGAACAAATCTCTTTATGAATCCCCTCAAATTTCTAAATCTACTTATGAATCTTTATCTCCTATTCATCATAAAGTCCTTTTCCCCAGGGATAAGGCTCTAATAAATTACACTCATCCCTCTTCTAAGATTTCTTGTGACTTTTCTTCTTCAATTTTTATCATTTTATACATGTTTTTGATCTCACTTATAGTTGAGCATTTAGCATGTCATATTCAAATACCTCATTCAATCTATCATGTCTTTAAATAACATTAATGGCTATTATGTTGCTCATCATTATGTGACATTAGTAGCTCATTTACTGGGGGCTCATTGTCATTCATGATGGTACAATTTCAAGTGCAATCATATTTTTGAAGCAACATAATAGCCTAATTTTCTTGTTCCTATGGGGACAAGAGTGATTTCATACATCTCTTCTTTTTCTTATGTCCAAATCTCTTCCTAGAAGATTGTGTAAGTCCTCATTGAGGCAATGATATTTCCTTATTTTTATCTAAGGATCCACTTTTTCCTATTTCGTGGATGGTGTGAAATTTATTACCTGATGTTATTCCTTGTATGCATTTGTTGTTGTTTGTTCAAGGATTCTCTCTTACAAGAGGTGTAAGTCCTTGACTACAACCTCTTTTGCACTTGGTAAACTACATCCATAATGAATTCACTCTCCCAATTGGGTTAAAAAGAGTGTCATCCTTCATTAAGAATCACTTTCACCTCGCAAAAGAAGGAAGTATTGCATTCTTATTCTCTTCTTTGTCTTATTCTAGAAGATGTTATATTTGTCTAAGACAATTACTCTTGGGGATAGGTGTCTTTTGTACAAAAATCTCTTCTCCTCTAAGGATCTCCTTTACGCATACTACAAGATATCCCTTTTCAACTATCTTATCCTTGCTTAAAGAGTGTAAAACTCTCTTGCTTGGATCTATGACATTGTTGCATTTTTTGGGGTATCTTCTTTTGTGATGAAGGTAGGTATCCTTGTTCTACTTTGCTTATGACATAAACATTACACTTTTTGAGCAATGGGTCATTCTCGAAACCAAAGCACAGACTCTTAGAGCGAGATGTCTCCATTTTTCTTTCATGCAAGCTGATTATTCTTGGAACCAGAGCACAGACTCTTAGAGCGAGATGTCACGCTTTTGTACTATACATATACAGGTTGTAGCATACTCGGGCATAGACTCCTATGAGATGCTTCTAACCTCACTTACACACACATGCACGAGGTTGAGTGGAACTAGCGGCATAAGGCTAGACTTTCTCACTCTCCTCCCTTACATGGATCACCTAGACAGACTCTAGGGGCTAGTTTTCCATGTCCTTTTTCCCATGGATCACCTAGACAAGATCTAGGGGCGAGAAGTCCATGTTTTCTCTCTCACTATTCTTCTCATGGATCACCAATGTGTGTATTCATGCTTTTTTTCCTTTCTTTTCTTCTCTTTGCATTTTGTTTCCATTTACATCCTTCATCTTGTGTTAGAGAACTCTCAAATCCTCACACTCTTTGTTTTGTTGGAATTGAGATTTAGTCCTCTTTCTTACCAAATGATTCTCCATTACTTTGTGATCTCATATCAAATCTTCTTATGAGCATTTGTCATCAATATTTCTTTAACAATTCGAAGTGGTAAACATGATACCCTGTTTCAACTCACTAAAATTAGCAAGCTGAAACAGGGGGGGGCATATAGCTACCCTCAAATTTTCATCACCTTCCTTAGTAAGCATTAGGTGATTTTGTGATCTAACGTGTGTTTTGTAGGGTGCGGTTCCTAACTGTGTACTGCAGATACCGTTGGGGGTTTCGTTCGACAGACTTATGGATATATCCTTTTTCAAATAATGTTTACTTTTCTGTACTTTAGCTTGCATATGCACGTAGTGTTCATATGACCGCTAAAGTGGGGGCTAAATGTAGTGTCGTAAATTGTACGCACTTGCTAGGGTGGTACAATTTCACACCTAGTTTAGCACCCGCCTTGGCGCATTTTTTATTTTGAATTGCATTTCCCCTTTAGCACTTAATTAATTAAATTAATTAGGTCTAAGGTCCTATTTTATCATTTCCTACATCATAAAGTTGGGCCCTTTCATTAAAGTGTGCCCTTTTCATTTTATTCCTCCAATACATCATTTAATCAAAAACCCTAATTAGATCCTATTTTGAACTTGGGGGCTTGATTTCGGGGGTCAAAACATCTCGAAATCACCTGTAACTTTGGGATTCTCTCTAAAATCATCATATTCGACGGCCCTAAAAATTTGGTGAAAAGTTGTCGGGACCATGGCGCCCGGAGTGCAACATGGTCCCGGACATTTTTCCCAAAATTTTAGGAGCACGATCCAATCATAAAATAAAGCTTAACCCCAAGAAATTGGCGGGATATTCAATCTCTAGGTCGGCCAAAAGTTGAAATTAAGACCTAGGCTTTCATACATAAGAGCTCTCTTTCTTCATTTGAAAGGGGCCGATTTTTGGTTTTCAGGAACCTCATATGCAGCGAAAGAGCAGATCTTTGAAGACTTCAACAACATTCAACATCCTTCTATCAAGCATTTATCAATTTCATTCATCCATTTAGGGCTTGGAAGACATTGAAGAACAATAGGAGATTACCAACTGAAGATTGGCTTGTACTCCTCCCTTGAGGGTTGGGTATGATTTCATGTTGTTTTCATGTCTTTGCATAAGCTTCAATATATCCTTTATTCATGCTTTAGATCACTTTGCATCTTGATTTAGAGCATTTACATTATCATTTACAAGCAATTAGGGTTTACTTTCTAGGTTGCTCTAGTTTGCTTTCTTGCATTTAAGGACCTTGCACACACACTAGGTCTGCACACACAATACATTTTACAATACAACTTGGCTATTCATGGAGGTGGACATCACCGAAGTGGGGGTTTGACTAAGGCAAAACCCTATATAGCCACCCAAACACCTTTTCAGATATAAGTGCAGGTTTCAGGACTCGGACGATGCCGCAAGTTACAGATCCGGAAGAAGCAGACGGAGACCGAACTTCACACCAAATTTCAGAGCAAAAGACTAGGACAGGGGCGTGGGGCGCCCTGGTCCTGCCAGGACAGGGGCGCTGGGCACCCTGGTCCCTGGGACAGGGGCGTTGGGCACCCTGGTCCTCCTGACAGACAACATTTTCAGCATTTTTGACAGCTTTTTCCAAAGTGCAAAACAACGGTTTTCGGAGCAGTTTCAGGGGCAGAATCAGGACAGTGGCGCCCGCGCCCCCGTCCTGAACATTTTCACTCAGATTTTAACTCCGAGTATGCATTTTCATTCTTGTCTCATCCTTGTATTTACAGCTTTCCATCATTTAAGTTCAATTCTATAATCTTGTTATTAGTTCATACTTACACTTTGGGGTTAGGGATTGAACTTGCATCATTTTATCTTTCAATTACAACAAGGGAATAGAAATCCTAATAGGTATCCTGTGGCTCTCTCTTCCACAAAAAGAAGTAGCCAATTGTCTGATACCTCTAGGCTCTTTCGTATTCCACAAGTGTGTGGTTGAAAGTGGGATTAGGGCATGTTTGCTTAGTGTCACTTTTTCTCCCACACACTTCTTCATCAGTCAATCATCCTCCTCTTCTTCTGGATGTGATTTGAGTTGTCCATCATAGTTGATCTTTGCTTTTTAATAAGCTCTTCCTTTTTTCTTAGAGGTTAGATAGAATAGAAAAGAATAGAGCAGAGAATTTTGATAAGCATTCTGCAGTTTTTCTTTTAAAACATGTAATCATTTTCAAGAAGTAATGAATAAAAGATATGTTGTTCTAATTTGCGAAAATTATTTTTCTCGAAGCTTGATATCACTCATCCAAGGGGGCCCACTTGGTGAGTGATCTTGTGTTTATGCTCATTGAAATAAGTTCTTCTTTAGTTGCAGTAGAAGTTTATGCCTTGACCATTCCTGCAACCACTAGAAATAGATCCACTGACTGTTCCTGCAGCCAAGCCAGAACAGAGTGATTTCTATTATTTATATTAGATCATTCCAGCATTGTTTTTATAAGCTTTCCTGTAGCCTTCTATAATTTCAATTCTTTCCTTTCCTTTCTGCATAATGTTAGTTACTGCAACAATGCAAAATAGCCATTGAAGGAGCTTAGTGCATATATAGTGTAGACCCATTTCAAGTTTTACGTCCCTGGGTTGATAACTAAATGAACACTAGTCATGAAAATAGTAACTTTACCAGATGAATGTCCAAAATTTGGGTTGAGATTTCAATTAGATTTATTATTATTATAGTTGGAGTAGATACCTTAGTCAGTGATTCTATCCACAAGCTCTTACATGGATTGCCTCAGTTGGTGATTCTATCCACAAGCTCTTACATGGATTGCCTCAGTCAGTGATTCTATCCATGAGCTCTTACGTGGATTTCTTTAGTCGACGATTCTATCCATGAGCTCTTGTGTGGATTGCCTCTGTTGGCGATTCTATCCACAAGATTTTACATGGATTGCCTCAGTCGGCGATTCTATCCACAATCTTGAGTTATTGTAAGATTGTCACCTTCCAATAACCTCAAAAATACAAGTGGAAATCATTTGGAAGTCGTCACTTCCTTATGATTTACACAGAGCCCATAAATAACTATTAGTATTAATAATAATAATCAATATTTACAATTTTTACCTCAGAAGTGCTCAATCTTGATTAGTAAGCTCCCTCTCAATCACAAGGTATCTTGAGTTTCTTCTAGAGAACATATTTTTCTAAACATACGTCTGAATTTCTGACTTTAGCAAGGGATGCTTGTAGTTTAAGTTTGAGAGGACAAGTTCTTGCAATGTGGCCATATTCAAGACTTTCAAGGAGATATCAATCTGATCTCAATCGGATCTTCCTTCAGGAAGTTAGGCTTTATAGAAGGAAACCTGGCTCTGATACCATGTTAATTTTGTGTATCAGAATTAAAATTTATCTTCTTCTATGTATTATCTATCACTGAATTGTTGTATAAATTTGATTATCTTCTTTTATGTTGTAGGAGAGGAGGAACATTTTTATTTCAATGTTCATTCAAACACCTTTCATTTGGTATATGCAGTGTGCTGGGTACGGTCAAGTGATGCCTTGACCGGCCATGTCTTTTGGACATGGCCAATCAAGAAATCACAATGATGCCTTGACCGGCCATGTCTTTTGGACATGGCCAATCAAGACATCACTTGATTGTGCCCCCTCAGGATAATAAATGTTTGAATGAGAGACTTCATTTATCTCTCATTCAATCATTTATCTTACCGAGGCTATCATGCATTAACACTCCCTCTTAGCTAGGTAAGATAAATGTAAAAGGTATTGGGAGCAATATTCATAAATCGTATGATGCTTATCCTGGGACCATAGTTTCAAGATGTGAATTATCTTTGTCGGCAATTCTATTCACAAACTCTTGAGTGGATTGCCTCTGTCAGTGATTCTATCCATAAGCTCTTGTGTGGATTGCCTTAGTCGGTGATTCTATCCACAAGCTCTTGTGTGGGTTGCCTTAGTCGGTGATTCTATCCATGAGCTCTCATGTGGATTGCCTCAGTCGGTGATTCTATCCTTGAGCTCTTACGTGGATTTCCTCAGTCGAATATTCTATCCATGAGCTCTTGTGTGGATTGCCTCAGTTGGTGATTCTATCCACAAGCTCTTACATGGATTGCCTCAGTCAGTGATTCTATCCATGAGCTCTTACGTGGATTGCCTTAGTCGGCGATTCTATCCATGAGCTCTTGTGTGGATTGCCTCTGTTGGTGATTCTATCCACAAGATTTTACATGGATTGCCTCAGTCGGCGATTCTATCCACAATCTTGAGTTATTGTAAGATCGTCACCTTCCAATAACCTCAAAAATACAAGTGGAAATCATTTGGAAGTCGTCACTTCCTTATGATTTACACAGAGCCCATAAATAACTATTAGTATTAATAATAATAATCAATATTTACAATTTTTACCTCAGAAGTGCTCAATCTTGATTAGTAAGCTCCCTCTCAATCACAAGGTATCTTGAGTTTCTTCTAGGAAACATATTTTTCTAAACATACGTCTGAATTTTTGACTTCAGCAAGGGATGCTTGTAGTTTAAGTTTGAGAGGACAAGTTCTTGCAATGTGGCCATATTCAAGACTTTCAAGGAGATATAAATCTGATCTTAATCGGATCTTTCTTCAGGAAGTTAGGCTTTATAGAAGGAAACCTGGCTCTGATACCATGTTAATTTTGTGTATCAGAATTAAAATTTATCTTCTTCTATGTATTATCTATCACTGAATTGTTGTATAAATTTGATTATCTTCTTTTATGTTGTAGGAGAGGAGGAGCATTTTTATTTCAATGTTCATTCTCACACCTTTCATTTGGTATATGTAGTGGGCTGGGTATGGTCAAGCGATGCCTTGACCGGCCATGTCTTTTGGACATGGCCGATCAAGACATCACTTGATTGTGCCCCCTCATGATAATAAATGTTTGAATGAGAGACTTCATTTATCTCTCATTCAATCATTTATCTTACCGAGGCTATCATGCATTAACACTCCCTCTTAGCTAGGTAAGATAAATGTAAAAGGTATTGGGAGCAATATTCATAAATCGTATGATGCTTATCTTGGGACCATAGTTTCAAGATGTGAATTGCCTTTGTCAGAGATTCTATTCACAAACTCTTGAGTGGATTGCCTCTGTCAGTGATTCTATCCATAAGCTCTTGTGCGGATTGCCTCAGTCGGCGATTCTATCCACAAGCTCTTGTGTGGGTTGCCTCAGTCGGCAATTCTATCCATGAGCTCTCATGTGGATTGCCTCAGTCGGTGATTCTATCCTTGAGCTCTTACGTGGATTGCCTCAGTCGAATATTCTATCCATGAGCTCTTGTGTGGATTTCCTCAGTCAACGATTCTATCGACAAGCTCTTACATGGATTGCCTCAGTCGAAGATTCTATCCATGAGCTCTTCTGTGGATTGCCTCAGTCGGCGATTCTATCCATGAGCTCTTGTGTGGATTGCCTCTGTCGGCGATTCTATCCACAAGCTTTTACGTGGATTGCCTCAGTTGGCGATTCTATCCACAATCTTGAGTTATTGTAAGATTGTCAGCTTCCAATAACCTCAAAAATACAAGTGGAAATCATTTGGAAGTCATCACTTCCTTACGATTTACAAAAGGCCCATAAAATAATTATTAGTATTAATAATAATAATAATAATAATCAATATTTACAATTTTTACCTCAGAAGTGCTCAATCTTGATTAGTAAGCTCCCTCTCAATCACAAGATATCTTGAGTTTCTTCTAGAGAACATATTTTTCTAAACATACATCTGAATTTCTGACTTCAGCAAGGGACGCTTGTAGTTTAAGTTAGAGAGGACAAGTTCTTGGAATGTGGCCATATTCGAGACTTTCAAAGAGATATCAATATGATCTTAATTGGATCTTCCTTCAGGTAGTTAGGCTTTATAGAAGGAAACCTGGCTCTGATACCATGTTAATTTTGTGGATCAGAAGTAAAATTTATCTTCTTTTATGTATTATCTATCACTGAATTGTTGTATAAATTTGATTGTCTTCTTTTATGTTGCAGGAGAGGAGGAGCATTTTAATTTCAATTTCCATTCTCACACCTTTCATTTGGTATATGTAGTGGGATGGATACGGTCAAGCGAGACCTTGACCGGCCATGTCTTTTGGACATGGCCGATCAAGACATCACTTGATCATGCCCCCTCACAATAATAAATGTTTGAATGAGAGACTTCATTAATCTCTCATTCAATCATTTATCTTACCGAGGCTATCATGCATTAACACTTCCTCTGAGCTAGGTAAGATAAATATAAAAGGTATTGGGAGCAATATTCATAAATCGTATGATGCTTATCTTGGGACCATAGTTTCAAGATGTGAATTGCCTTTGTCGGCAATTCTATTCACAAATTCTTGAGTGGATTGCCTCTGTCAGCAATTCTATCCACAAGCTCTTGTGTGGATTGCCTCAATCGGCGATTCTATCCATGAGCTCTCACGTGGATTGCCTCAGTCAGTGATTCTATCCATGAGCTCTTACATGGATTGCCTCAACGATTCTATCCATGAGCTCTTGTGTGGATTGCCTCAATCAGCGATTCTATCCACAAGCTCTTACGTGGATTTCCTTAGTCGGTGATTCTATCCACAAGCTCTTACGTGGATTGCCTCAGACGGTGATTCTATCCATGAGCTCTTGTGTGGATTGCCTTAGTCGGCGATTCTATCCATGAGCTCTTGTGTGGATTGCCTCTGTCGGCGATTCTATCCACAAGCTTTTACATGGATTGTCTCAGTCGGCGATTCTATCCACAATCTTGAGTTATTGTAAGATCGTCACCTTCCAATAACCTCAAAAATACAAGTGGAAATCATGTGGAAGTCGTCACTTCCTTATGATTTACATAGGGCCCATAAAATAATTATTAGTATTAATAATAATAATCAATATTTACAATTTTTCCTCAGAAGTGCTCAATCTTGATTAGTAAGCTCCCTCTCAATCACAAGGTATCTTGAGTTTCTTCTAGAGAACATATTTTTCTAAACATACATCTAAATTTTTTACTGCAGCAAGGGACGCTTGTAGTTTAAGTTTGAGAGGACAAGTTCTTGCAATGTGGCCATATTCAAGACTTTCAAGGAGATATCAATCTGATCTTAATCGGATCTTCCTTCAAGAAGTTAGGCTTTATAGAAGTAAACCTGGCTCTGATACCATGTTAATTTTGTGGATCAGAATTAAAATTTATCTTCTTCTATGTATTATCTATCACTGAATTGTTGTATAAATCTGATTGTCTTCTTTTATCTTGCAGGAGAGGAGGAGCATTTTTATTTCAATGTCCATTCTCACACCTTTCATTTGGTATATGTAGTGGGTTGGGTATGGTCAAGCGATGCCTTGACCGGCCATGTCTTTTGGACATGGCCGATCAAGACATCACTTGATCATGCCCCCTCACAATAATAAATGTTTGAATGAGAGACTTCATTTATCTCTCATTCAATCATTTATCTTACCGAGGCTATCATGAATTAACACATATGGTTTACACACACACACACATAGAGATATATACATAGTCAAGACTTTCAAGGAGATATCTATCTGATCTTAATCGGATCTTTCTTCAGGAAGTTAGGCTTTATGGAAGGAAACCTGGCTCTGATACCATGTTAATTTTGTGTATCAAAATTAAAATTTATCTTCTTCTATGTATTATCTATCACTGAATTGTTGTATAAATTTGATTATCTTCTTTTATGTTGTAGGAGAGGAGGAGCATTTTTATTTCAATGTTCATTCTCACACCTTTCATTTGGTATATGTAGTGGGCTGGGTACGGTCAAGTGATGCCTTGACCGGCCATGTCTTTTGGACATGGCTGATCAAGACATCACTTGATTGTGCCCCCTCATGATAATAAATGTTTGAATGAGAGACTTCATTTATCTCTCATTCAATCATTTATCTTACCGAGGCTATCATGCATTAACACTCCCTCTTAGCTAGGTAAGATAAATGTAAAAGGTATTGGGAGCAATATTCATAAATCGTATGATGCTTATCTTGGGACCATAGTTTCAAGATGTGAATTGCCTTTGTCGGCGATTCTATTCACAAACTCTTGAGTGGATTGCCTCTGTCAGTGATTCTATCCATAAGCTCTTGTGCGGATTGCCAGAGTCGGTGATTCTATCCACAAGCTCTTGTGTGGGTTGCCTCAGTCGGAAATTCTATCCATGAGCTCTCATGTGGATTGCCTCAGTCGGTGATTCTATCCTTGAGCTCTTACGTGGATTGCCTCAGTCGAATATTCTATCCATGAGCTCTTGTGTGGATTTCCTCAGTCAACGATTCTATCGACAAGCTCTTACATGGATTGCCTCAGTCGAAGATTCTATCCATGAGCTCTTCTGTGGATTGCCTCAGTCGGCGATTCTATCCATGAGCTCTTGTGTGGATTGCCTCTGTCGGCGATTCTATCCACAAGCTTTTACGTGGATTGCCTCAGTTGGCGATTCTATCCACAATCTTGAGTTATTGTAAGATTGTCACCTTCTAATAACCTCAAAAATACAAGTGGAAATCATTTGGAAGTCATCACTTCCTTACGATTTACAAAAGGCCCATAAAATAATTATTAGTATTAATAATAATAATAATAATAATCAATATTTACAATTTTTACCTCAGAAGTGCTCAATCTTGATTAGTAAGCTCCCTCTCAATCACAAGATATCTTGAGTTTCTTCTAGAGAACATATTTTTCTAAACATACATCTGAATTTCTGACTTCAGCAAGGGATGCTTGTAGTTTAAGTTAGAGAGGACAAGTTCTTGGAATGTGGCCATATTCGAGACTTTCAAGGAGATATCAATATGATCTTAATTGGATCTTCCTTCAGGCAGTTAGGCTTTATAGAAGGAAACCTGGCTCTGATACCATGTTAATTTTGTGGATCAGAAGTAAAATTTATCTTCTTTTATGTATTATCTATCACTGAATTGTTGTATAAATTTGATTGTCTTCTTTTATGTTGCAGGAGAGGAGGAGCATTTTAATTTCAATTTCCATTCTCACACCTTTCATTTGGTATATGTAGTGGGCTGGATACGGTCAAGCGATACCTTGACCGGCCATGTCTTTTGGACATGGCCGATCAAGACATCACTTGATCATGCCCCCTCACAATAATAAATGTTTGAATGAGAGACTTCATTAATCTCTCATTCAATCATTTATCTTACTGAGGCTATCATGCATTAACACTCCCTCTGAGCTAGGTAAGATAAATATAAAAGGTATTGGGAGCAATATTCATAAATCGTATGATGCTTATCTTGGGACCATAGTTTCAAGATGTGAATTGCCTTTGTCGGCAATTCTATTCACAAATTCTTGAGTGGATTGCCTCTGTCAGCAATTCTATCCACAAGCTCTTGTGTGGATTGCCTCAATCGGCAATTCTATCCATGAGCTCTCACGTGGATTGCCTCAGTCAGTGATTCTATCCATGAGCTCTTACATGGATTGCCTCAACGATTCTATCCATGAGCTCTTGTGTGGATTGCCTCAATCAGCGATTCTATCCACAAGCTCTTACGTGGATTTCCTTAGTCGGTGATTCTATCCACAAGCTCTTACGTGGATTGCCTCAGACGGTGATTCTATCCATGAGCTCTTGTGTGGATTGCCTTAGTCGGCGATTCTATCCATGAGCTCTTGTGTGGATTGCCTCTGTCGGCGATTCTATCCACAAGCTTTTACATGGATTGTCTCAGTCGGCGATTCTATCCACAATCTTGAGTTATTGTAAGATCGTCACCTTCCAATAACCTCAAAAATACAAGTGGAAATCATGTGGAAGTCATCACTTCCTTATGATTTACATAGGGCCCATAAAATAATTATTAGTATTAATAAAATAATAATCAATATTTACAATTTTTCCTTAGAAGTGCTCAATCTTGATTAGTAAGCTCCCTCTCAATCACAAGGTATCTTGAGTTTCTTCTAGAGAACATATTTTTCTAAACATACATCTAAATTTTTTACTGCAGCAAGGGACGCTTGTAGTTTAAGTTTGAGAGGACAAGTTCTTGCAATGTGGCCATATTCGAGACTTTCAAGGAGATATCAATCTGATCTTAATCGGATCTTCCTTCAAGAAGTTAGGCTTTATAGAAGTAAACCTGGCTCTGATACCATGTTAATTTTGTGGATCAGAATTAAAATTTATCTTCTTCTATGTATTATCTATCACTGAATTGTTGTATAAATCTGATTGTCTTCTTTTATCTTGCAGGAGAGGAGGAGCATTTTTATTTCAATGTCCATTCTCACACCTTTCATTTGGTATATGTAGTGGGTTGGGTATGGTCAAGCGATGCCTTGACCGGCCATGTCTTTTGGACATGGCCGATCAAGACATCACTTGATCATGCCCCCTCACAATAATAAATGTTTGAATGAGAGACTTCATTTATCTCTCATTCAATCATTTATCTTACCGAGGTTATCATGCATTAACACATATGGTTTACACACACACACACATAGACATATATACATATATACATATGTATATATATGTATATAAATATAAATAACATTGGAAAATGAATAGGCCTAGCTATAACCATCCCTAAGGAAGAGCTAGGCACTTGAGTTTTGTTTCTTTGTTGTGAAAGATTGACATAGTGAAGTGTGTGTGAGTGTACTAGGTTAGTAGTGGTAAAATGACTAAATATAATAGAATGAAAGAAATACAAAATGAGAAACAAAAATAGTAACATAGATATAGAATGAGAATACAAAGAACAACTTAGCATTGAAACTTGGGGCTGGTTGTGTTGGATAGAAGCATTCAGCACATTTGTATAAGGGTGACAAAGGTTGAGGAGATAGTCAGACCTAGAATTAGGAATCTCTACACAACTATCACCTTAAAATGTAGGTCAAATTTGCATGACAAGGGTTTTGGGCTCTCTAGTTTGGGGGTTTCCATCCATTCAAATTTTAGAAATGTCTATCACCATCTTATATGCTCATCTATAACTTTCTCACTATTAGATCTGCACCTACACACATGAAAAATGGTTTTTTGTATAAATGAATTTCCTATGTCAAACTCCGTGCTAGTGTTCCCACTTCTACAATAGCTAATGATGTGATAGGATGCATCCCATTGCAAACATAGAGGCTAAACAAATGATGAAATGTTCAAATGAAAAGATCTTACCTTAAGTATGAAAACCTCTCATGGAATCTCATGCAAGGCTTGATGTGATGCTCATGAAGTCCTACAACATGTTAGTGCATGCTGACAATATGAAATGACATATGTAGCATACTTGATCATAATTGTTGTAGTAAAATTGAATGCTTGAATCACTAACTTAGAATTACTTTATTATAGATATATACTTGAGTTGGATTTTATTTATCTCTTGTATATCATAAACTTTGAAATGAGAAAGGAAGTCATATTTATATATGACTTAGACCTTTTCAAAATAACTTTACAAAATAAGTGAAAACCTAAAATTGTCTCTCTCAACACCCACATTGAACTAAAATTTATGAAGCCAAACCCATAGAAAAACATCTCAATCTATTACAATACATCAAACAATCTTAATAAAAGAACTTTTACCAAACAATTCCCAGAAGAGTTGGTGTTGAAGATCAGTCAGAAAAGATGTGTCCACTGCAGACAAAATGAATTGTAAGCACCTAAGTGCATACATCCCATGTATGTGATAGCAATCCTTATCACCCACACATTTTGTTAACAGAAACACAGGCTGCTTCAATAAATTTCAGGCTCCTGAAATGCATGGATTCATCTTACGCCACGTCTGGAGTTTTCTAACTTCAGTTATTCTTCATACAAAATTGCATGTGTACTAACATGGCACATCCAATCTGAAGTAAAAAATTGTCTCGATTTGATATATGTTTATTCAAATTATTATAAATTTATTTTCATAAAAATAAACCACAAGTTAATGTAGACAAACAGATTTCGATATTAGCATTTGTCCATGAATTTTTGAAAATTAATATATGAATATGACCTTCCACAATATAAAATAAATGCAGTCATAAAAGTCACAAATTCCTGGGTGAGCTTGAATAGACATATTTTCTATTCTTTCCTAGTCATCGTAGTCTGAGATATTAAGACGACTTCCATTAACAGTTCATAGCCTTAATGAAAACAACAACCTTAACAAAAGTTGCCCCCCAATTCAATGCAATGAGAGGAGTCCCCACCTGCAGCAGAAATAAATGAGTCTTTATTGAATCAGACCATCACAATATGCATCAAATCACATCGATTTCAAAGGCTTCATTGCTTTTGTAGTAAGTTTTGGAGGGTAAGTATTAAATAGTTTTATTAAGTATCATCTAGTTCAACAGTTAAACTATTAATACTAAATGCATATTTCAGATAAATAATTATTTTATATTCATGCTATTGAGAATAGTTGCTTCCATTAGATGGTTGGGAGTGTGCATAGTTCTGTACCATCTCTTGGCATTCAAGTTTTTTATTACTTTTCTCTTTTTTAAGGGGAATTGTTTTTTTTGAGAAGAGGATTGATCATCATATATGGATAAATAATATGTCGCTATTATCATATCTATTTTCATTTTTATGTCGAGAGGCATCTACAATGACATCAAAATGTCCTTTTGAAACAATTTGACATGCAAATGATAGGTAAATGCATGAAATATGCCATGTTTCAAGTTTTGTGGAGGTGTTATTTTATTACTCCAAATAAAATAGAACCCTCGCCACTTGTCTCCAGCTATATTCGCAGCTTTTTGCATCCAAGACTTTAATGGATTTGTATTTTTGGTGTTTTAGTAATTTAGAAGAACATTTATTTTACAAATGATTCTCTTCTATTATAAGATATCTCTCGACATATTTTACATATACTTTTAAAATATAAGTATACTAGTTTTTAAATTACTTTTCAATGGGATGTTAGTATAAATATTTAACTTCAGCTAGGGTAGTGTTCATCTTAAGAATAATATTGCATCTAGTTGTTAAGTTTACTAAGGATAGTAAAAATTATTAATTATTTTCATCTATGTAGCTAAGAATGATACATGCTCCTTGAATTAAGATGCACAAGTATTACCACTACCTTATGAAACATCGATTGATGGTGGTAATGTGCCACCTCTATTTAGTCAAGGCCATTTTTGTCTCAATTAAATTGAATTAGCTCAACCTAATCAACTGGACTAATCATTGTACATGGGTACTTAATGTGTCCTTATTATTGGGTCCCATTTCAATTTTCTCCTAAGTTATGCTTAAGGGGGGATGTTGGTGTAAATATTTAACTTTATCTAGGACAATGCTTATGTAAATTTAATATTACATTTAGTTTTTTATATATATATTGAATGACTGCTAAGAGATTACAATAAGTTGATAGTCAGAAGAGAAGACTGACAAGAAAAGAACTAAACATAATAGCTAGCAATAGCAAATAAAGTGTCCAAAAGAGGACTAATTAGCATTATAAACAACAAACTATGTCTAGAACAATGTAACATAGAGGATACAAGGGACCATAAAGACTCCATCCATGTAGCCATAAAACAAAAATAGCCCAACTGGTAGACAAATGAAGTTGTTGTTCGTTGAACAAGGAAATCAACCTCCCAAAGAACAACCTGGAAACTACCACCAAAGACTATATCAATCTTGAAAAGTAGCCCTTAGGCCCTGAGAAATGACCACCTTCCTTTTGTCAAGAAAAATATTAACCTGGAGCTTAATTTGTTAAATCTGGAAATCAACTTAGGTTCTTCTCTGCCTCAACCTATAGTTGGAAAAAAGAGAGGTTAGCCAATAAAAAATGTTTGAGTAAATCCCTAGATATGCAACTTTCGGATGAGCATTGAGGTTATTAAAAACAGTTTTGCATTTGTATTTCCATATGTGAAACAAAATAACATGTCTGACTTGATCAACAATAATACATAGGGGCTTCACTGACTAGGCAATATTATATCACGTGCATTCTTATTGGGTGGTTTAATATCCCGAAAAATGACGGTACAATATATTTCCTATTGGTGAAAATAGGGGGGTTTTTAATTTGGGCTATGAAAAAAAGAAATATTTGGTGAAAATAGGGGGGCTTTTAATTCAACCTGTATATTGGAGGGGGTGACAAAAAAGGAGTTTAGGGAAATATTTTTTGAAAATAGGGGGATTCTTTAGTATGCCATGAACACACATGCTATAACCCAGGTTCACTAAGTGAAGCCACCGTGCAATAATATTACATTTAGTTATTAATTTTGCTTATGATAATTAAAATATTTAATTATTCTCACCTACATAGTTAATAATGATATGTGTTGACCTTGAATTGAGATACAAAAGTACCACCACAACCCGTCAATCATTGATTGATGGTAGTTATGTGCTTCCTCTATTTAGTCAAGGCAACCTTTGTCTCAATTAAATTTAATTAACTCACCCCAATCAAGAGGATTAATCATTGTACATGGGTACTTAACATGCCCTTAGTATTGGGACTTGTTTCAATTTCCACCTAAGTTACACTTAAAGGGAGTGGTGGTGAAAATATTTAACTTCACCTGGGATAATATTATCCTAAGTATAATATTGTACATAGTTATTAAATTTATGTATGATAATAAAAACAATTTATTATTCTCACCTACATAGCTAATCATGGCATGCCCTCAATTTGAATGAGGTATATAGTTACCACCACAACCTCATCAAATCATTAATTGATGGTAGTTATGTTCTGCTTCCATTTAGTAATTGCCACCTTTGTCTCAATTTAATTGAATTAAATCACTTGAGGAAGTGATTGAGCATTAAATTTACACATCTTGGACATGTCATCTCCTTAATTTATGCATTCAAAGTGATTATATATTTTTAAATACTCTTTGTAAATCTACTCCAGTATGATAAATATAGAATTTCACTAAACTATTTGATATTAGATCATAAGAAGAATTCTTGTTTATGCAAAATTCAACACCATCAATCCACCTTTTTATACTTTTTTTTTAATTAGTGCTTAAAGATTAAATTTGAAATAGTTTTAAAAAATAGATAATTAAGCTTCTAAGGTCATGGTATAAGTAGCCCATCATATTAGTTGAGAACTAGTTGGATTATGTTGTGTGTTACCTCACCTTTTTTATTTGTGTATGAACATAGCAAAAAATTCTACTTAAGCATATTTTTTTCATGTATCCCAATAGATGCAAGATTAATTTTGTTAATATTTTTTAAATCCTTCTAATGA